>NW_008596888.1:12800-42927 GCF_000691845.1 Merops nubicus | reverse complement strand
TCCCCCCCCCCCCCCCCTATTCTCAAGTGTCACAAGGAAAGATGGTATTTATACTGTTCTGAACTGACAAAAGGTTGGTAGAGTTGAATCCAAGAAGTAGCTGGAAAAATTTTCACACTTCTTTTTTTTTACTGTTTTCACAATGTTTTAAGAATGTGTTGACAAATTTGACAAAAATCACTCAGAAGTCTGAAATGTTTTATTAAATGTTTTCCTATTTCAGTTTAAAGTAATTTTTCATTTCAACATTTCCATAACATTTTATCAGTTAAAAAAAAAAATAACAAATCAAAACCTCATGCCATGCTAACAAACTTTTTTTTTTTTTTCCCTCCCCTTGAAGACATTTTGGGTAACATTTTTTTATTTTATTTTTAAGTAATTTTAAGATCATTTAAACTTCTAATTAAGTTCCAAATACAGAAAAAGGAAAAAGAAATTAGACGGATAGGTTGTGCTGATAAATCACACCCTTCCCATCAGATCAATCAATTTCAAAAGAATATTGATAAATATGTAAAGAACTCAGAGATGGTCTCCCATATTTTTCTAAGAAAATATGCACTTGGTTAGAGGACTAAAGCCCAAAATATTGCCTCTCATTGAGAGAAAAATATAATTGTGAGCATATGTGTGATATTAGACATCAGAGAACTCAAATTTAGGACACAGGGATTTTGTAAGTGGTATTTCTTGCTGAACTGCAAAAAGTTTCATCATGAAAAATAGCTGAGTTCCTTTTTGTTTGTTTTCTCATCCTTCTAACTCTATAAATAGTGCAGTGGGATACCAAGAGCTAAGTTCTCCTTCCTGATTTGCCTTATTGATAACCTAGGTGAGAAGGTTAAAATACACGTATTGATTTAGCAATATAATCAATGTGATCATCCAGTCCCCACCCTGAAATCAGTGCAGTGTGTTGGCATGACTGAAGTGACAGACACCCTCTCCCATAGCCCAGGTTTGCCTGCTTAGTTGAGGACAAATTGGTACAATTCCAATCAATGGATATCTGCCTGCTCCAGCTGAGGATTTAGCTCCTGAAATACCCTTGGTGAAAGAGAGACATTTTCCTAAAGTGCCTTGGGATTAATCTGTAGATTAAGGTGAAAGGGAAAAAAAAGGTCAGGGAACCTAATGCTACTTTCCATGTCTTTATGCATAAAATTTAAGAATTTTTGAATGTAAAATTTCAATTAAAACTGAAGTTCTGGGCTGGTCTGGGATTGCAGAGGCAGCTGCAGTGTGTGTGGTGCAAGAAGAGAAAACGAGCAAGATGTGAAACAGCAGATGGATCTGACTGGTCGTCTTCCCTCCACGGGCAGGGTGAAGAAGAAACACAGAGCAGAACATCACATGGGTTTCAAAATCTGTGCCTTCTTTTAGCAGCTTGAGGATTTCAGGCAGATAGGAAGGGACGTGTGGGTTTGTTTTTTTTTTTTTTAAAAAAAAAAAAGTATTTTAAATTCTGAATGTGATCTTTATCCTTTTAAAGTTTGAGATGTAGCGTGCTGGATGTGCAAAGGAATGCGTTTCAGACTTCTGCATTTCAGATTATCTCTGAGCCAAAAAAGACATCTTCCTGTTTGAATATGCATCCTGCTTACCGTGCCTCAGACATGGGATATTAGCAGTAGCGCCGCCGATTCTGTTACCCCTTTTGGGGATGGGATATTTTTTCTTTTTTTCTCTTTTCACTCTCCCCACAACCACTTCCCAAAAAGGAAGAGAGGGAGAGGGTGTATTTCTAAACCCCATCTTGCAGTTTCTTTATTTCATACAGTCTCCCCTCACCACCCAAAATACCTTGAATAGCCCTTTATGTAACTTCAATTAAAGAGAAAAAAAAAAAAATAATAATACAGCTGCTCCTCTGAAGCCATCCAAATCTAATTAACTACAGAAGCTGAAGTTATCTTAAGCTTCTCACTTTCTTCATCTTAGCATCTCCATTCATACCTTCATTCAATATATTCACAAAAAAAAAAAAAAAAAAAAGGGATTTCTAATAATTGTATCTATAGTCTTGGAAAAAGAAAGCCACTAATCAGGAGGCCTGTGAAAGAGGAGAGATCGGAGCCTTGCTTGAACTTGGCAGTCTGGCCTCGAAAAACTTGCAGACAAAGGGTCGAAGGGAACTGAGGAGCTTAGCCCTACGTCTAAGGAAGCTGGTGAGAATTTTTTCAGCCTCTGAATAGAGATCTCCGTTTCAGTCCTAAATTGTGCCCGTACAGATTCATTGAAATGCCTCCTCTGAAGGAAGAGGGGGCGGGAGGCAAGAGGGAGACAAGGCAAGGAAAGTTTGTTGAATATAAATGAGGTTACGTGTGGCTGAAGAGTGAGAGAGGAGCTCTGCAGAGATTTATTCCTGACTGACATACAGTAACACAAAGGCAATAAAACGTGTCCTTGGCAAGTGGCATGAGCGAGCAGTAAACCTCAGTCGCCAGAGAGCTGAGATGATGCAGCCCACCTCAGTGGAAAATACTTTCTCACTTTGGGAGGGCATTATTTAAAGCATGTTTAACCAGTTTTAAAGAAGAGGTAACTAGCTATGTGACCTTCTGATTCAGGCAGATTGCAGAGCCACAAGACCACTAAGGACTCTCGACATTTTATTACTGGAGAGTTCGAGGGTCTGCCAGTAAGTTGTGTCTCATCTAGGGAAAACTTCAGAGTCTGGCTCCCCCCACTGCAGGACTTGGTGGAAATTAATGGGACTGTACCTCAGATGAGTTTTGTTCAAGAGCTTTTTACTTTTTTTTTTTTTTTTTAGATAGCAAAAGGTGTATTTTCAGTCTGGCAGTATTTTCAGAGATGTATTTTCAGAGACCTGTTCCACTTTGGTTATTCACATTAATGAATCTGCACTTTAATAAGTACTCTTCACTTATATTCACATCTTCTAGAGCAAGGAGCTCTCCTGAAACTGCAACATTACTCAATAAAAGTAAAGGAACAGAAGCCTGGTCATTAAATCAAATTAAAACAATTGCCACTGCACAGCAGAGAGAGGAAGCATTTGGCATTTTAAAAAAAAAGTGTTGTTAAGACACAAAAAAAAATGTGGATGGTGCCTAAAGTCCCTTAGGGAAACACCATTAGTCCAGATCCAGACAAAAGGAGATTAATCCAAAATTACAGAGAATTAGGGGTTTTTTTGCAGTCCTGACTTCATTTATTTTTTATTTTCTACTTGCCCACTGCACGTTAATGATAGGAAACAGGATAGCCTGTTCCCAGCTTCTTGGGCCGTTTCTCTGAGACTGAAAAAAGCTGAGAGTTGTTTCCAAAAGTGGGACAGAAAATACTAATTAACAAGTGCTGGTTTCTAAGGAGGAGTTCCAGTCACTTCCCCACTCCCCACTGCTGTTCTCAGGTTGGATAAGTGTTATCTTGGCAAAATGAAGACTGGTCTTGTGTTAGGTCTTTACAAGGATTGTTCACTAGCCCAAGGCATAGAATTGAAGGTCCCCTTTCCCTGTCTCTGAACTCAAAACCACCACATTGCTGGAGGCTGAGAGCAGCATCCCATTTGGTCGCATACTGTAGAGTCACTCACATGATGAATGGAAAGTTATTTTTACTCCACAGCTTAAACAAAAAGTAAACATTTTGTGAGATTTATATACTGCCTGCTATCTCTTTCCCCATAAATTAAAAAGAAATTGCAGCTTTCCCTCACCACTCCTTTTGGAGCTGTTTTTAGCTCATCTGTATCTGGATTTTCTGCTATGTAGCTAAGGACATTTACAACAGATATAATTTTCGTTATTGGACTGTAATTGCATTTGTTTTGTGCTGCTTTGATGTTAAACATAAAGAACCCCCAGGCTACTTCGTCTAACACACGATTGTTAGCAATGACTCCTGCTAAGGGAAGGGAGAGTGCTGTATTTAGCCTAATCTGGAGTGACGATGTTTATCAGACAGCTGAATGAGTTCTTAAACAAATGAAGGCATCGTTCATGGGGTTATATACTGAACCCAGTGCAACCTCTCCACTGATCAGGCCCCAGGATCTCTAGGCTTTTCAAACAACTTTGTGTGGGGGAAAATGAGTGCATTTAATTTCTGCAAAAGAATTAAATGGAGAAGCACAATTGTTAGCTATTTCTTACAGTTTTAATGAGGACCTTGCTCATGGAGACAGCACAAAAACTTTGATCTATTCCTTCTGCCATCATCCTTCTCCAGGACAACTCTGAACTTCTTGGTTATGAACATGAAATGCTCCAAATCCATACAAACATACAAATAAGGAAAAATCTTTAACTGTGTTCTCTTAAGCTATTTGCCAAATAATTTTTTTTCCCCTTCAAACATACAGATAACTGGGGGAGTCTCACAGGTGGGGAAAAAAGAATCAAACACACCTCTCAGAGGAGAAGCAAATATGTGTCTCAAGTATCAAAATGCCAGGAAGGGAGAAAATATTTTAAAAAGGTGTTGAAAGTAGAGCAGAAGGAGCACAAACATCAGCAATGTCCTGCACGGACTGCAGAAAGAGTACAACTTCCACCTGCCTTCTCCCAGAGAGACGGACTGAAGTCAAACTTGCAGTAATATGGAGTAAATAAAATTGTACTGATCTTTTTTCTGTTTACAATCTACAAGATGCATTGAATTTTATAAACACTGTCTGGCTAATCACAAGGGCTTCCTTATCTCTAAGCACTTGGAATATCTAGGCCAGGTTCATTAAATTACATTGGGTTCTGTGATAAAATATCAGTGAAAATGGTCTGTGTGGGGCATGTGTCTTGTCTTCAGGGCTGTGGAGGAAAATTGTATTATTGGGAAACACCATTTGTTCAGGGGCCTTGTAGTGTCACATAAAAACACCCTTTTTGTGGCCATGTCAGGCTGGATGTGAGGAAGAAGTTCTTTCCCATGAGAGTGGTGAGATCCTGGAATGGGTTGCCCAGGGAGGTGGTTGAGGCCCCATCCCTGGGGGTCTTTAAGGCCAGGCTGGATGAGGCTCTGGGCAGCCTGATCTAGTGGGAGGTGTCCCTGCTCATGGCAGAGGGGTTGGAACTGGGGGATCCTTGTGGTGCCTTCCAACCCTGACAGATTCTGATCTGTTTTAGCAGAGGACTTTGGAGCCCTAATGGCTCAATGGTTGGACTTGATCTTGAAGGTCCCTTCCAACCTAAAGGATTCTATGATTCTATGTCACAGGAGGATCCAGTGGTGAAGCAGTTAAAGCAGGTACTGTCATTCTGCTCCTATCCTGTTCTCCAGCACAACCACCACACATTCTTCTGGGTTTAACTAAAGTAGCTGGCATGTAATGCCACAGATTCCACCACATGTTTTAATGCATATACCAATAAGTGTTGCATACATCAAACCCACTTTTTATTACCATTACTTGCCCGTACAAAGTTTATTACCAAACTAGTAAATATTTTGTCTCTGACCACGCTAAACTTGAGCCTAACTTTTGGTTTTACCACTTCAGGTGTGTGGTCTCTCCTTACTCAGGGGGAGAAAGAGAAATGCCCCCCTGCTGAGCAAAGGCATCTTTGCAGCTGGAAATGTCATGGAGCTGCATGGGTAGGTCAGCGTTACATTCTTTTTGCCCAAACTCATGATGAAAAGCACCTTGAACACAAAAAAAAAACCCAAACCATGAACAGGTAAAATCTCCAGGTGAGAGGGAGATTTCTCTTCATGTGAGGATTGGGGACACGACCTGTCTTTTACACAGCTGGTGGGTGGCAGCGCCAAACAGGATGATCTCCATGGCCTAGTGTCTGAGCATGCCACAGCTTTTGCCAGCTACCTTCACATCCCTCCTCTGCTACCAGCACTGCTGTCAATGCCATTTGAAGAGCACAGCACACAGAGTTACATCTTTAGCTAAATCTTACTGTTGATGCCTGGTTTAACCATCCAGAGTCCTGTGGCTTCCCATTTCAAGACAATAATGGGGAATTAGGAGTGGTCACTCTCCCCATCTGCCTGACTCCTGACCTGTGTGCTGTCAGCAGAGCAAGGCCATCACAACACTCTACATGAAGCACTCACACTCGGAGATTTTCCTAATCCAGGCATTGGGGCCGCTGTTTTCCTTGCATTTTTTTTGACAGCAGTGGATGGTGCTCTGTGTAAATCCCCCTTTTCTTCCTGTGAGTCAGGCATGGGGGCTGCTGTGCCACCTGCACACAACCCCGAGCATCTTTACAAGGCCATGTAGGAGGTCTGTGGTGGCACAGGACCTGCTGGCAGTCCTCAATACCTTCCCTGCTGCAGTATTTCTCCTCCTTCTCTGCAGCTGCCATCACAGAATAGATTGCGACTTGGTTCTGCAGCTCATTTCCCTTATCTTTCACATGCTGATAAGTGGAATAAAATATAATTTCCTCAACCAGTCGGCACGTCTTTGTGACTCTGATTTCTGAGAGGAAGCAAAAAGCTTCCCATCACCCAAGACCAATCCTCACTGAGGAGGAGTTTGACTCCTGTAACTGATTGTATATAAGGTCATTTCAATCAAAGCCTCTGCCCAGGGACCCAGCCTCAGGGAGCACCGAGTGGTCAACTTAATTTCTGCTTTGAATGCAAGTCTGATCTGATTCTTGGTGGTTCTTAATTAGGGTGTATTGCTATAGCCAAAGTGGTTTAGTGCTGAAATACTTAAAGCATCAGGAAAGAGTTGTGCAAATATTTTCTAGTCTTGACCTTTAGGATGCTTTCCTGCACTTCTCATAAGAAAGCACTATGTCTAGCTTCTCAGTCACCGGTTGATTTCATATCCCTCCTTATGCAAAAGCTTTTCCTTAGGCCTCTTTACCTGGAATCAGGTTATCTGAGGTTCCCAGAAGTAATTTTGAAAAGCTTATAGTGAGGGGAAGTTTGAGACTCTTGCAGATGCAACCAGTGAAAGATAAACAAAACCAAGATAAATTACAAGTTTTTAAAGTCAATATCCTGATGTGTTGTCCTTAGAGAGGCAGGATTTAAGCCACAAGCCCTAGAAATGAGAATTCAGCACTGACAGTTTGACTATCCAAGGTGATGAGAAACCTGCAACTGAGTGGAGGCAAATTTGTCAGGGCTAAATCCCTCTCTAGATGCCACCTGAAGAACTGAAACACACCGTTAGCTAAGGCCAGTGAGCACCACAGAATTATCTTGGTGTCCCCAGTGCAGCCAGGAAGACATCAAAGCTGAAACACAGTCCAAGACCAAAGCCAGGAGCTGCTCAGCATCCTCTCTTGCCTTTCCCAGCAATGCCATTTGAACATTTTGGGGGCTAACACCTCGTAAGGGGGTGCACATATTATTCACCAGGTCATTGGTAAAATACAAAGGATTGTTTCACTGCTTTTCTCTGTGCTTCCTGGGTGACCTTTTTTGAGTCTCAAAGAGTGGTATTCATCTCAGCTGACTCCAGACAGACAGGGCTATGGACGTAATCCTATAAGACATTAATGACCTACATTTATCAGCAGTATGAGGAACAGGTATATTTGAAAGGTAATCTCACCTGTCCTGTCTTAAGTTCTGTGCCTCAGTGACTCATTCCCTACCTATAACATGAGGATGGCAGCACTTCCCCATCTTCCTGGAGGTGGAAATACTTGGATAATACAGTTCTGAAGTTACAGAAACATATTCAATAGTCTAAAGTCACTGGGGAAAGAGGATATTCAGCTCTTTAACACATCCAGAGAGAGAAATTTTTGTCCTAGTTAATTACGTTGTTACTAAATTTCTGAGCACAGCATCTGGAATTTTTAAATATTTCTCCCTGAAAATCCATGTATGGGGTTTTTGGGGCCATCGCTTTGTTTTTCCCCAGTGTAGCTAGAGCTATGAAGGCTTCAGATAAATTAGACATTAGGAAAGATTTGAGGCAAATTGGGACTGATAGAGATAAAGTAAATCAAGTCACCAGTATCGTCTGCTCTGTGGGAGAGGAGGCTGGGGACATCTTCCTCTCTCTTCAGTTAACAGATGCAAGAGATGGTGAAAAGGTCAAAGATAAATGTAGTGCTCACTTTGTACCACATATTCACAGGGGCTGGACTACAGAGAGGCCAGAAAAACACGTGTGTACTTTCAACCTTTCACTGCAGGCAGCAAAGAGCGTTACAGAGATGGAAATGACAGACTATTTTTGTGCAAAGCCTGGAGACAGTCGCCGTAGCAGAGTGGGACCAAAATAATAAAACCCCAACCAAAAAATAATTTCCCTCTCTGCTTTCATCCTCCCTGCCTCTCCCACACCCCTTCCCCTCTCACGCCTTGCAGGAGCTATAAATCTAGGCCATCAGAGAGAAGCTGGAGCAGCAGCGTATTATCTTGAGAAATCACTCCCAGAAGGGAGCAGAAAGTTCACAAGTAGAGTGCCAAAAAAGGAGAAATCTCAGCGCTGTCATTGGATCTGGCTGCGGCTGGAAGGCGTCCAAGCTCCTCGCACTGCTGACATCCCTGTGCATAATCAGAAATTCCTTTCAATTATGTGGGAAAAGGAGCTTCGCATTGTCAGCCCAAATGCCCCCATGAAGAAGCAGGCTGCCACAGCACCACCGTAGAAGGTCATGGTGCAGCAGCATCCACGCACGGCAGCTGACTGGGGAGAGGGAGGGGAAGCGCGTGGCACCGGTCACACCGTGTGCTTTTGTAACACTTGGCTCTTCCATTAGCACATTTAAGCCCAGGGTCTCTGAGTGCTTTGCAAGCACCAGTTGACTAAAGCTGATAGGAAATAAGTGGATACTGTTAGACCGGTCTTATGGATGTCGTAAAAGAAAAATCAGTTGTGATGCATAAGCTGCCCTTGAACTCTTGAATGTTAAGAGGTGGTTCCTGCAGCCCCAAGCCCTTAAAATAAGGACTTCTTTTAACCACACAAGCAAAAGGCACTGCCTGACTTGAAGGTGTGTTACCTGGAACAGGAAGGACTCAGCACGCAGCTTGGGAAACCCTCAGCATGGGCATCTATCTGCCCCACAGCCAGACCAAGGGCACAGACTAGTTTTATGCTTAAACAGCCCAGCACTGTGGTGGCTGGGGCTTTGCAGTGTCCTCCTTTAAATGTAAATCACAGAGGTGTCTGAGAGGAGATGTCAAATCTACTGACATGCTGTGTGTTTTTCATTATGGTTCTTTAGTGTGTTTGGCTGAGATGTGGAAAGATGTTCATTTTCCTGTAAACTGATTCTTCTGCCTTTCCCCCAATTTTTTGGCCAATTTATATCCATTAATAAATTTAGTGGGCAACCTGACAAAGTTAGGCAGCTGCCTGCTGCTTTTCCTGCTAGCTACAAGGGTGTTATGAGAGGTTATTTTAGCCTAATGAACTTACTATCCCCAGACTCCCTCCTCTGTTGTCAGTAAAGAGAAATGGTTTCCATCAGGAGGAGAGAGAGCTCAGCTTAGATGCTGTGAATTGCCTCGTGAAGTCTTTCTCCTCCTGTTGGCAATGAAGAGAGCTGAGGGAGAGTGGTCCATTAGTTGAAAGGTGTTTTTTCTCCATCACTCTGCTCCATATACTGACTGGGGTTTTTAACAACATATGACTTTTTGCCATGTAACTCAGGTGCTCCCAGTCACTCTGTGGAAGCATCTATTTCATAGCTTATACAGAAACCTTAAGCTATGACTCACACCCAAAATGAATGCACCAAATAGTGTATAATAGGTGGTGTGAGTGGCTTCTATTGTCTTCAGCATCTCAGTGGTGAGATCTCCATCAGCATGGACCGCTGTTTCAGTGTTTGCACAGCACTTAGGCACAATGGAACATTTTAATTGCCTCTCTGCTACACACCCTTGTCTCCAAGAGCACATTTTTTATAATGTTGATGATCCATCATGATGCATTCTTGTTACAAAAGAAAGGGAGGGGAAGGATTGAAAGAGGAGTGAGAAGTGTACTCTGGGCGCTGGGCCAAACAGTTGCACCATTTACAGACCTCATGGTAACCTGGAGCTGGGAATTACATGGCCAGGTCAGTCCTGAAAAGTAGATCTAAAGTCATAAATTGTTTGAAGGTTGGGTTTTGGTTGGGTTTTTTTTGTGTGTG
This sequence comes from Merops nubicus, assembly GCF_000691845.1. NCBI lineage: Eukaryota > Metazoa > Chordata > Aves > Coraciiformes > Meropidae > Merops > Merops nubicus. The sequence goes on along the minus strand of NW_008596888.1, from coordinate 32,887 downwards.
TGTGTGTGTGTTTGCTCTAGTAATTCAAGAAATAGGACCATTTGATGAGTGCAGTTGTGCTGGGGAACTCTTTAGCCTAAGAATGGTGAAAGACCACTGGCAGCAAGAGTAGAAATGGCATTGCTGTTGCACATCTCATTAAAAACTAACTAGGTCTGAGCTATAACAGAACCAGTTCTGTCCAGTGACTTCCCAGCTCAGTCCCTCCTAACTCCCTGCCCTGTCTGAAGTTCAGAGTGTCTCTGCAGCCAGTCTCTGCTCCCAGCAGTGATCACACCCCATGTCTGGAGGTACCACCGAGGGCTGGGGTGTGCAGAAAGGCTCTTGTTGTACCTGCTCCAGTGCAGACCAAGGTCACTGCTACACCTCGGGTACCGTGCTGGGGGTGCAGTGAGGAAGAGGTGGCACCTGCAGGGAGGAGTGGACAGAACACATGACCCCAAACTGACCAACACGGGATTCCATCCCATCTGCATCGTGTTCAGGATGAATCTTAGAGATCATGAGAACTAAGCTCCTTCTTCAATAGCTGAGAAGAATTCTGTGCACCTTTCTGCCTTCAATCCCAATCCACGTGTTCCTAAATCCAGCTCCCATCTGCCACTGAGTCCAGTCTGGGACTTCCCCAGTGCCTGCTCCATGGCACCAGTGGTGACAGTGATGTCATTGCCATCAGAGGGGTTGGGTTTGATATTGGGTTTGTATATATTTGCATCTATTCTATTTTATTGTTATTAATTTCATTAAGGCTGTTTTAGTTTTCTTTTCCAGTTGATAAGTCTCTCTCCCTTATTCCTTTTCCTTTCCCCTTTGGGAAGGGAGAAGGGTTAATAGAGACCGATCTGTCATTCATCTAGTGGCTGGCCCATCCCTAAACCTTGACAGCCTTGTGAGTGCTCTGCCTTGAACTTTAACTCCACAAGGTGCAAACAGCCTTTAGATTAGGGCCAAGGAGTGTGTGGGATGCGTGGGGAGGGGATGGCACACACATTGTCTCTGCTGTTCCTATTCCAGGGCTTAGTGAGGGACCTCTTCAATCCATAAGGCTGTCACTTTGGCATCTTTTGCTGGCCTTGTCATTATTTTGAATGAATAAATACACAGGAGGTTAGCTGCACACTGGAATGCCTGGAATGCCAATGCAGAACTCAGCTAATAATGGTTCTATAGTGTAAATCAGCAGCATAGCCGGTCCCGGTTTCACTTGGCTGTGCTCCATGAATAGCAGAAGCGACACTGAGTAACAGTGAATTGAAAATCAGTTTAAAAGGAGGAAGAGGATAAACCCTGAAAATACGCTCTGTTACGGTGCGAACTATTTTTATAAGCTGAGAATTAAATCTTTAAATAATTAACCCAGGGAAAGTATCTTGTTCTGTGAAGCAGTCACATAATTCTAGCAAAGAATATCTCTGAAGTGAGCTGGTCCCAAGAAAAAAAAAAAAAGTTAGTGAAAGCACTTTCTCTTCATTGTGACCTAGGATTGACCCAAAAAGAATCATATTCATCAGGGAGAACACTGGGTGCTGTTAAAATTAATTTACATGTGACCTCTGATTGGAGTTCCTACTAGCACAAAGAGACAGCTGTTGACTCGCATTAAGTGGCTGGCAGATTGGTTCATTTATGTATTTTTAACCTTTCTATATATCTGCATCCAACAAGAACGTAGCAGAGAACTGGGGAACATCTTTTTTAATGACCATTCTGCATGCCTCTGTGAATGCATTTATGATGGCTACTTGCAGTGAAGTCCACGCTATGAGATGTTGCTGGCATAGCTTCTTTGGCTAAGAGCATGAAAAAATTCAGATGTACCCAGACAACGTGTCGTTGCCAATAGAATCCTACCATAGACACAGCATGCTGTTTGATGAGATTTTCACAACTACATTGGCAGGATACTGGGTTTTGAGGGCTTCCACATTGTCTCTGATAGGAGAGCGCCCTGAAGTGTATCAGCAATGGAACAAAGCCACCCTGGTAGGATCTTCCCCAAGGCTGGCATTGTTTCACCCAACTTCAGTTACTAAGCACAAGCCTCTGTGCCAGGAGCGTATCAGTCTTGGCTGATCTACTAGGTACAAGGTGGGGGAATATGGGGGAATAAAGATAAGGTCTTAGATGGACTGAGTCACTTCTGAGGAGTGTCCTTTTCTCTGCTGTGACTGCAGAGGGTACTTCAGTGATTAGATGCAGTAAACATGGGTCCTAGTGAACCCAGGTCATTGGATCAAATCTGAGGTGCAAGAAGATATACATGCAATAGGACAAAGGGAAATAACTTCAAGTTGCACCAGAGAAGATTTAGGTAGGAAAACTTCCTTTACTGAGAGGGTTGTCAAGCCCTGGCACAAGCTGCCCAATGCAGTGGTGGGCCCATCAACGGAGAGGTTTCAAAGCCATCTAGATGTGGTGCTGAGGGACACGGTTTAACGGTGGACTTGGCAGTGCTTGGTTAACATAGGACTCAATGATATTAAAGGTCTTTTCCAACCTAAACAGTTCCATGATTCTATGATTCTGTAATCTGAGAGCACCCTAAAACTGATATAAATATGTCAGGGATATCTCCATAAGTTGTTCACCCTTTTTGCCCAGGGATAGGTATATAGAGATTTTGCCCAGACAAAGAAAATTAAGATTTGTAAGATATTTTTTAGCTATGATTTAAAAAGGAGGAGGGAAACACACTGAGAGAAAATTGAAGATTGTAGTAGGAAGCCTGTAACACAGTCCTGACAAAAATCTGATCCCAAATCTAATATTTGGCTACCTAATAAGCCTGAAGGGTTATAAAATCTCACCTGCATGTTATCATAAATATATTGTCTTCATGGGCTGTGTACTTGCTTACAATTAAGGGTTATGTGTAGAAGATGTTCTTCCTGTGCCACTGCCAATGAAGAGGCTAATGCTAAAGCTGTGAAGCTACCAGTTTTGCTTGGAGGGGGGAGCACGAAGCAGAGACCCAGACACTGCACACAAGCAGAAGAGCATACTGCCTATCAAAAAAATATCAAGTACAAGCTAGATCAGTCATTTCAATCTCAAAGAGGATGGGAGGGAGAAATCTGTCTCTTGAAGTAAGAGGGTGGAAGCAAGAGGGTGGAAAAAGAGTCTCAGAAGAGGGAATCTTCTACAGAGATCACAGCAAACTCTACGGCTCTTGCACTGTTCTGTCCCTTGGAAATTCAGTCAGCCAGGAGAAATACCTCAAATGAGGAGTGACTGAAGAGTGCCGGGTGATCCTAGGAAGCACCCTGGCAGGTCTTGTCTGCCCAGCAGGGATCCCCATGTTAAGAGGTGTTGCTGAGACACTGGGGAGCTGGGCTGCCTTAAATTCTGAGTTGGCACTGTGCTGTAGGCATAAGCCAGCAAAATGCTGCTTATGTGGATGACCGATGCATTCATAAGTGTGAGGTCTCATCAGATTTAGCAGCCTGCAGGTTAAGATACAGCTGCATGAGAGGCACATCTCAAACTGACTACAGTGGATTGTTACCTATGTATTCAATGGGGGCAAAGCCACAAACTCTCAGCCAGCTTTCACTAGGTCTTAGCAGAGACATCAGTCTGACAAGGAAAGACTGAAGGGAGTGAAGCTCTGTATTGTCCCTTATGCCAGAAAAAGTTCCTCATCTATATTTCCAACTTATTTGCTTTTGTTCATTAGTCATTGCATGTGAACTGTGAGATGCTGTGATATCCAACACAACACACAGCACCAGAGAGCTCCCCACACTGGAGAGGAAATAAAGTCTAAAATCTGGTTCCAAATTTAAATATTCTTAAGATTTTGGGTCAAAGACCTCTTTTAATTTTGGTGCTAAATAAGTTAATGTTGTCCATTTGCTCAGAAGCTTGCCAGAGCTTTCATGTGATCTGAATTCTGGGTGTTTAACATAAAACAATGACCAGCAACCAGAAAAGACATCAAGTTTTTTTTCAGTGTGACCTTTCCCACACCAGGTCTTCTCAAAAACTGTTGTCCTGGCTCTATCCACAGCAGCAGCAGACACAACACGAGGCTGCTGAGCTGCCAAGTAGCTGTTTGTATTTTAACTTCTCTGTCCCTCAGACTCCCTCTGACCAGGTGTTTTCAAGATGCGGTGGTTAAAATGTCATTTTCCACAAGAAAACATGAAGCAGGACAGACCAGTAGCTAACGTGCTGGCCCGAGACCCTCCAAACTGGGTCCTGTTCCCAGCTCCCTCTGAGAGCAGCTGTCCCAGCAGCTGCTCAAGTCACTCTACATTTATTTTCTCTCCTGCCCTTTATCTGTCTCTTCTATTTAGATTATAAGCCCTTTAGGGCAGGGACTGTCTGTAAGTACGTGCCTTATGCCGTCAAGAGGACAATGGAGCCTTGATCTCAGCTGGGGAGCCTAGACATTATTTGAACTTCAGTAATAACCAAATTTTCCTCTATCTGGGATGGAATCAGTGTGATGGGAAGCTCCAGTGGGGGAAGAGGATAGTGTGGACATAGCCAAAGGGCTCACTGTTTCTAGAGGTCAAGGGAGTAAAACATATTCAACAGTTTTGTAAGTCTTTGTGGCTCCTAGTGCTCTGGAAGGTGCCAGGCTGTCTTCAGCACGTACAAATTGCCATTACATCACAGAACTCACTGCCCCTTCCTTGGTGGATGTGGGAACAAAATGCTGTAGTTATGTTTTCTGTGTTACACATGTTTAATTAGCTGACAATCACAGTGTCAGTAGAAACAGGCATAGATGCACATGGTTCAAGTGGCCATGTTTTAAATTAGCACCATATAATTTTCAATGGTTTAGAAGCATGATGGACTTTCCATATGAGAAGCTGCAAAGACTTGGATTATTTAACTTGGAAAGAAGGATAATTACACAGGCTTAATTGGCCTATTTAAGATGATGAATGGTATAAGAAAAGCTGATCATTCCTTCTCTTTACACTCCACAGTAATATGAGAACTGGGGCTCATATGTTAAAATAAATGGTAGGTAAATTTAAAACAAATAAAGGAAATACTCGACAGTGCAGTCAGCCTGCAGAATTCATTGCTGTGGAGCGTTAAACTTGAGGATGGATCTGAAACCAGGTGGGAAAATTTAACTTTTTAAGGACAAATCAAATTCCTGCACTTACAAATGCACACATTTTGTCTCTAGTAGCTCTCTCCAAGCCAGGGATGATGGTGCTTCATCAGATACCTTCAGACATTTATGCAGCACTGCCTGGAGATTTACGGCTCAGGTTCAAGCCAGCTCTCCCAGACAAGTTCTCCCAGTCCATAGGTGGTACGAACAGTCAGGGAGCAATGGCTCATGGAGTTGTTTTCTTCGGCCTAATGGAGCAGGTAGTCATGCAGTGGCTGATGCATGTGGAACCCAGGAGCAACCTTTCTGAGTTAAGAAGGGGGATATTCAAATCAGTCTTTCTCCATAGTGCTCCCTACTAGATCTATTCACATCTCACTATTGCATTTCTCCAGTAGAGTAATATCTACTAAAACCAATGAAACATCTCTCAGAGATTAAGGAGTGAAGAGGATGGTCTGTTTTCTTCTCCTTCAATAGGGTCAACCTCCACTGTTAGCTGTGATTCTTAACAAATCAGTGATTTCATCAGTTGCTTCACATTCTGCTTTCTCATCCCCAGGGAGACCCATGCATAGGTTTTGGTTAGCTCTGTGGTCTGCATAATTCTGGAAAACTCTGGTCATTGCCACAAAAATCCTAAATGCTTGATGAAAAATCAACTCCCCATATTTCACCTAGATCTTTTCCAGACCATGTTATCAGCAAATCGCAGGGGCAAAGCAAAGCAGAAGTAATTGGATGGCAGGAACTTGAGCATATTGTAATTGCTTCTCTTTGGGATTAAAAGAGAAGCTGCAAAATATCTGCACTGTGAAATCTCTTCAGACATGTTAAACAGGCATGATAAACTTGCAGCATGTGGGGATGCTTGGGATAATTTATTCTTCTAATCATAAAGATCCATCCTGAAATGAGACATTACAGTATCTTTAAACTTCATTTGCGTTCAAATAGTTCACCATAAAAGCTTGATTAGTGGGAACAAAATTCAAGCCGTGCAGAAAAAGGATTGCTGTGTCAAGCAAGAATAGATTTTCACAGGTGAATAGAGAGAACTCTTCTAACTGATGGAAATGAAGTTATCTGTTTTATTCTGTTAGTTTTGTACATCTTACATCCAAACAGGATTATTTGGCCACTTAGCTTTCCCTTCTATGTATCTCAAACCATTACCTTTGTCCTCAATATTTCTGAGCTGATCCTATTAAGCTGAGCTAGACAAAAGGCATTTCAGCCATCAAGAGACAAAATTACTGTGTGTGAGGAGCAGAGGTCTCCAAGACTAAAGCACCATTAACATCCACAACTGCAAAAGTGAATAATTCATTTGGTAGAACACGTTCAAGTGACTCTTGAAGGTGATCCAGTAAAGGAAAGTGAGAAAACATTATTTCTAGACACATAACCTTTAAAAGCCCGAGACAACACAGAAGCAGATGCTTCTGTGATGCTGATGGCTCAGCTAGGACATGCTGCAAAGCTATGCACAACCACATCTGGTAGTGTGGAAGTGTACAAGGCCACAGAAGGCAGTGCTAGAGGAGGAAATTTGGACCTTTTCCTCTCTCTCCTCTAAATTCATCCCTGTAAAGCCCCTGGATGTTATACATTTTTTAAAAATTGAAATAAACATCTCTCTCTCTCCATGCTGGTAAGCTAGAATTTCTAGTTAGATGTTTTTTTTGGATTCTGCAGTTTCAAATGATGCCCTTGTCCCTGTGCAGAAAAGGAGTAAAAAGGACAGGTGAACAGGGCAGATACAAAAGCTGTGATTGTGATTCTCTTTTGCCTTTTACTGCATATGTTGACGAGATTGTTTTTAAACATGAATTCTTACGTGTTACTGTTATTTTCACTTCAATTCCTTACTTTTTGCCTCAGACATTTGGTACTAGGTTGTAGGAATGGCCAAGCATCTAACAGTGAGATTTTTGCAATACTAAGGCTAATTAAGCCACACATCTACATTGGTCAAGAAAGTGAATTCCATAAATTAAGGCTTTGCAAGCTTAGTGACAGAGTTATTAGACTGAGTAGAATTTACTACAGATGTATTTTTACTATGATATACATTCATTGGATTTAGTGGGGTTATAGGAAACATAAAATTTGAGGAAGACAGTGTCAGGAAAAATTCTTCATGTTTCAGAGCAGATGATGGTGAGCAAACTGTCCACTATACATACCTTTCACTGACTGGGCAACTGGGCTGTACTTAGAGATTATTTCTTTGCCCAAAGATGCTGAATTACAACTCTCTTCTTTCAAAGACTTTTTATTTATCAACTGCTTTTCATTTTCTGATTCACTGTGTTCGTTGTCTCAGAGACACAGCACCATTTCTAATTCCATTGCCTCCTGACCTGGACACCACTTCTCTGCTTAGTGATGGAGTTCACTTGTAATCCTTTCTCCTCAGGTGATCATAGTTGACTATCTGAAAACAGCAAGTCACCAGTTATAAGAATATCACAAAACACTGAATTTGGAAAAGCCACAGTGATGCTTCACTCCTGTAGCACAGCTGGCTGACTGTCCCAAAAAAGTAATGGCTCCACTGCAACCTGGATGTCCTTGTCAAGTCTGATTGCGTGCTGTGTTAGACACTGACCATGTATACAATTAGATACTGTCTGTCCTGAACAATAATCAGTCTGAACAGGGAACAGGGAAGAAAGAGGTGGAAGTGACAAGCTCAACTCATACAGTGGACAAGCATCAGGTGGACAAACCCATTCTTGTGCATATAAATCTCATGGCAAATGCTCCAGCAATGGGAAAATTGAGATTTCCCCCTTGTGCTGCCCTCCTTCCACTACTCTCCTTTTTCAGTCACACAAAATTGGAACTCTCTTCTCATCTCAGGTCTTGCTCTAAGATGATGGAAGAGGTGGATACTCTACGTTGCCTTTTGTGAACAAGCTAATGGTCTATGGGAGACAAGCCACTGGGCTGAGCTGAGGGTGTCAGCACAATAAATGGGAAGCAAGAGACTATGGGATGTGATTAAACATACCTGGCTCCACAGTCACCCTCCAACAAACAGCACTACAAAATATGAATCACCGTTGGATGCACCATTTATAAAACATTTAAAGATCATCTTAAATATAAGTTTAATATGGGAAAAGATGTGGATAAAAAAGAAAAATATATGGAAAAGAGTCACAATTATCATCTTCATTTCACCAATAATTATGCTGATTTTACTGATTTTACTCAAGTTTCTCTGTGTTGGAGTAACAAAATGACTCTGTTATATGCATTGAAAATATTGGTTCCCTTCCACCATGATACTCTCTTTTAAGCATCCTCACTTACAGTAAAAGTGTGATTTTTTCCCTGTGTCTGAAATTCTCGATTTCCTACTTGTCATTTATTAAACTTCTGAAAGATGGTGTCTTATTTGACCTTAAATCCTTGGAAAACTCTCTACACACTTCTTTCTTGGCTCGTTTTGCTTCCCTCTTGAAGCAAATCCATTAGACTCAAAGAATTACTCATTTTGATCACTGCCATAAAGTGAGTTTCTGGCAGCAATTAGTTCCCGCACACAGAGTTACTTTTTCACACTGACAAATGAAAAAAAAAATTGGCAAAATTTGATGTATTTTGCACACTGTGCTTCATGTTTCCTATATAGAATGAACTTGAAGAACACAAGCATTTGCAGTAGGGGATCCAAGGTCTTTGACTTAAAGACTAGTACTTTCTTCTACTGGGGAAAAAGACAGAATAATTAATTCATTATTTGCTCAGAAAAGTTGCTGTCTTGAGTCTCAAATGGTAGTCTTGTAACAGGCACTGACTGGTCTGAGACAGATAATCTGAGCAAAGTTAAGACTTTAATTTTGCATTGAAAGGAAAGGTCACGCAACCTACTTTGAGGTTGGTGTGTTGATATACACATACATAATACAAATGTAGAGTAGCTACACAGAAGCTAGCCTGAGCTAAGACTGAGTCACATGATAAATTATCCTCAAAAACAGGTAGAAAAACACAGAAAGATGAAAGCTTGCATCAAACTTAACATCTGGACAGGATTTGTGGTCGAGGATCAAGTCAAAGTCCAGGAAACAAGCAAGTCAAGAGGGATCCAAAGCCACATGGTATAGCCAGTTAAGTATCAAAGCAGAGGCTAAGTCCATTCTACAGAGGAAGATCACTTTTGAAGGGTAGTAGGGTCTATTTGCAGAAGGCAGAGCTCCAGCTTTGCTTACCAAGATGGACAACTCAGCCCAGTTAGCTCCTGCTTCCATGGTAAACATCAGAGTAACAGAGACCGCTCAACTCCATTGTGTCCAGGATTGTAAAGCAGGATGGAGAAGCATGAATTGGGGTACAAAATAGATTAAATTCCCTTTGGGAACAGGCAATTTAAGAAGCAGTGTTGACATTTATATTGATTGTATGGATAGCAGAGTCAAATTTCCACCAGTGGCTGAAAGTCCAGTCTTAGGAGTGGATTGAGAACTGGTTTTAGCCTGGACATTCAGGTTTTGTGCAGGAGAAACACCTGAATGTAGTAATGGTTATCCCAAATTCCAGCTTTTCCAGTTTGAAAATTTAGGCAAGACATCTGGGCTCATATTTCCAACTTGTGATAAGGTCCCAAATCCCACACTATCTGTAAGTCTTGAGGCATCACAGACCTTTTTTTTCTTACTGTATCACAGAAGGAAAGAGGTGAAGAAGGAAAAATTACAGTATGCTGGAGGAGGGAAACAAACCAATGTTTTGCCATGCCAGAAGCCAGCATTGAATTTTGATTTTACTAACAATGGCTGCAAGAAGAGTATTTAATCCATAGAAATATACACCCCTTTAATTATAATAGCGCATACAATAAAAATAATAAACTATTACGGTGGCCAAAAAGGGAAAAAATGAGCATACAAGAGGATAGTCCATAATATAGAGTCAAAAGAAAAATCATTTTCTATCTTTCCTCATCTGATCTACATTTTGAATCAGCCTTGGGGTTTTCTTATGAATTAAAACTATGTTAAGAAACATCAGACTACTTTAAGATATGAAAACAAACATGATCAGAAAAACATGTCTTTTCTAGCAATTGGTTTTCGTTAATTGTTCCCTTCTTTAAGTTTCCAAGCAAGGAGTGAAAAAATATATATCTAGGCAGAAAGTCAAAATTCCTTGAAAATGTAGGGTAGATTTTTTTTATTATTATTATTTTGTTTTAATTTATTGCAAGCTAACTCCAGGAGGTAATTACAGCCAGTTTTTTGTATTATTTTTGACATTGAGCCTAAAGTTGAAACTGAGTCCCATGAAGGATTTGACATCTGTAAAGCACAGTCAAAATGATGGTCTTTTCCTGCAGTGGATTATGATGTTAGAAGCCCTGTGAGAACCCAGTTTTCTAAGAGAGTTTGCTGTTCAGTTGGACTGAGAATGAGCCAGAACTCAGACGACAGGGCAACAGTGTTGTCCTGGAGTTAGGGCAGATGGCTATAGAGAAACACTGGAAGGTTAAATGTTTCTCTGTGGCCATAAACTAATTTAATAAGCAGCAACGTTGAGTCTGACCTGGAGTGTCTGTGCATTCAGATGTGCAGGTTGACACATCCCAGATTAGACACTGAATAGCACGGGCCCCTGCAAAAAAATAAAACCAAACATTCCCCAGATCTGCTCAACTGAAGCCATAAAAGGGTCCTTTTCATTAAGCTGTAAAATGGGTGTATTTATGATCAAACAATGGTGATGGGTAAACAAATCTTGAAAAGGAAAGTATTATAAGAACTGTGTTATTAATAACAATCGCTTACACTTACACTTGGGAATACCCCAAAGTCAAAAACACCTTAGTAGAGGATCATCTCTCCACTCAAAAAAATCCAATCTATAACTTACTTTTTAAAGTTCTATTAATGTCAAGATTGCATTTGGGATTGAGAAAAGGCTGCCAAAAGGCTGAGAAAAGTCACAGTTCATTGCAGGTCCTTCTCATTGCCTGCTGGAACAAGCATCTTCCAAGGAAGCATTTATGTTCCCCTCAGCTGGGCACTTGTAGGGTTTGTTGCAGAAGAGTTTGGTCCACTGTAGTCAGCAGGAGAGCCAGCTGGTCTGCTCCTCTGGCAACTTCAAAGAGGAAAAAATATTTGTAGTTATTCAGAGCTGTGTGGTGTGAAATATAGGTTACTGTTCTCTATCCATCTGCCTGCTGACAACCTCACCATCACCTCTTGCAAGGATGCCTGTAAGATGTGAGCTGAACTGCAGCAGCTCACAAGCACAGGATGGTCATTCAAATGTCCTGTTTCAGGTGGTGAAATGTGTCCCGCCTTCTCTGAAATACTAATTTGTCTTCATTGACTATCTAAATAAAATATCTGCAAGGTACAGGAATGAGTCTTGCCCTTACTCTTCTCTTCTACACTTTCTTCTCTCTGCCCTACATCTTGCCACAAACTTCATCTTGCAACACAGACTAGATTACCTGTCATTAAAGACTCAGTTTGATTGCAGCTTATCCCATGGAATATTTCTTTAACGATATGAAGCATGAATGCATCTGAATCTCATCTGCTCATAGATCACATCCCCCTCTTTCTTCATCACCTGACAGATAACTGCCTGTGCAAGGGAATATAGCTGGAACAAAGCAAGAATATACAACCAAAAACGTTTTTTTTTTACCTCACCCTGTTGAAGCTGGCAGCCAGTTTCATGCTTCTGCTTCTCCATTCTCAGTTCTTGAACACTTTCATCCAAGTGTCTTGGCCTGTCTCTCTCCCTGACCTCTACCCTCATGCTGATTTCGAGTCTGAGCTGTAGCCACAGAGAAGGCAGGAAGCTGTGAAGTGCTGTTGCAATGGAAATTGCCATCTCATCAAGGGTAACCTTCAAGCACGCCGGCTATATTCTTGTCCTATGCCCTCAATCTGGTGCCCTCAACTCTCTTATGCAGAGAAGGAAAGACCAACAGCTCCGGGTGCCTGGGAAATTTCATCAGGGCTCTGTGACCCTTTTAAATACGAGCAGTTTGTAGCATTTTCAGCTTCTCATATAACACAGGAAATTGTCTGGAAACGTGTCATCAGAACAAAACACTGTGCTCAATGAGGCTTGGTCTTCAATCATAGGTCATCCAGGTGAGGCTTTTAAATGATGGTTAACTATTAAAAATAAATAATTCAGAGAATTCAGGAGCTCTCTTTATGCTGTAGCACTAAATGCATTAGATTTCTACAGTCTTGGGAGGTAAAGGGTAGGGGAAAGAAATCTATATTCAGCTCCCTGAGAAAAAATGTTCCTCTTCATAACCACCTATAAAAGATTATTGTTTAATTTTATTTAATTATTCCATATGAAGTAATTAAAAGAGAATAATCAGCTACTTCAGTGATGATAAATGTTTCAAGCGAGAACACAAAGGAGACTAATAAAGGCACCACCAGTCCACATCATCATTATTAGGATCCCTACATCTTTAATTTTTCTTCTACTTTTATTGTTTGCTGAAAATTAATTGTTTCTCTTCTCAAGAAGCTCTACTGCAACTCAGTCTTTTCTAGAGACTTTACAACATGTGCCAGGCTACCACTTGAATGCTCTGAATGTAAGTAATTCCTGTATATTAAAGAGGGCTGTGAAGAAGCTGAGTCAGGACACTAATCCAAGAGTAGCACCCGTAGTGAGCTCACAAGCCCTGCTAGGAGCACATTGTTCTCCATGGTAATGGTAGCTTTGAGAAACCTACTTGCAAACAGATACATTTGACCTTCAAAGTGGGATTTTAATGGATCAGGCGATCCGTGCTCACCCTCTTTTATCATCAGTGCACGTGTTGCCAATACGCTGCCAATAATACTGCCCAACTAGGTCTATTGCCATCTTAAAACGTTCAAATGCAGGAAATGAAACAAGGCTGAAAGCATCAGCTTTGTCATGCTGTCCTTACATCTTGCAGTACAGCTGTCAGGGAGAGCAGGAAATGTAAGATTTACTGGTAGCTGAAGACATCATTCCATTTCTTACTCGCACTACACACAATCTAAAAGGTTGGCTGGAGATTTTATTTTTTTTTTTAAGTATTACCGAGGATTTTTGCAGCATAATTCAAATTTTTGTAGCTTCCTAATGGAAAGATGCGTATTGAGCTTGCGTAGCACCTTGTAGATCCAAGAGTCCTGGTCTGGGAAGCCAGGTTCTACTAGAGTTAGACATCTAGCATGTGGAATGATTTTAGGCGAGGAGTCCTCCACGCTGAAAACATGTTTGTTCATTTGCAAAGACTAATGAATAACACTGTAAATTAGTATCCAGCAATTGATATCATTATGTAGGAGATTAGGCCACATTATTTGTGAATATGCTGAAGGACTTTGAAATAATTTAGTTTGTGAGTTGTCATAACATCCAATAAAGGGAGACAGTGTTATTATTATCCAGCAAATACATTATTAAAATTGAAACTGACTGTAATTAACAAAAAAAATTTTAAAAATTAAAAAAAAATAAATCAATAACTTTGGATGCCAAAGGGGAGCCATTCAGAAAAGCTCATGTTTTCCAAAAAATGATGCCTACTGTATGAGAACCCAGAGGCCCAAAATCCAATTCTTTCATGATAATTCTTAGTCTATACTGCCCCATGCAGGTCCTGCAGCACTAAGTGAGCACACAATTAATTTTCAAATCAATAGGCTCCTTGTATTTCAAGGCAGTTGCCCAGGATTCATATGTGTTCCTTCCCAACTGCACTTTCTGAAAATCCATCTTCCACCTCAAAGCCCCATTTCATTGCATTTCCCTGTCATTCCACCTCATGTTTGCTTAGTAATTACAGGACACAATTTTCCAGTGATCAAATCAAACTGCACTAATACGTGCCTGTGTGCAGCTCAGTGTGAAAGAGCCTTCTTTCCACCCTTTGGGAGCTCATTATTATATACACAATCTTTGTGTTTTTATTAGTCAGCCTTATGATTTGTGTGGTAAGGGGGACTGGCAATATTGTTTCACATACATCAAAGGCTGAAATGCAGTTTAACAAGAGCCAGCAGGTTACATACAAGCCCCAAAACACTTGTTATAGGTGTGACTCGCCCAAACCAAACCAGGCAGTGAGTGTTGGCAGAAATTATTCCAATTCTCTGCAACAGTCAGATCAGCAGCTGTGAAATGGGAATTATTCCATTTTTTTTAAAAAAGTATATTTCTAAAATATCACTTAGTGCAAGATCTGAATCCAGCACAGTTCTTTTTTGGCTCTGCCTTCTTGAGAGAAATGAGGCATGCTTGATGACTTACATAGTGCCCTCAAAAACTTCAATAATTTAGTCTCATTCTAGGATTAGTTTGCCCACAAAAAGTCTTTCAGTTTTCAAATATGTCTTCCTAATTGTTTTCAGAATATAGGAGGGAAAATGGAAGAGGAAGTGCTCTGTGTGCAATTAACAAGGAAGGGCAGGAAAGGAAGAGCTTTTTTCCCTGAGGAAGTCAGTCTTAGAAGTCCTGTTAAGCTCACTAATTATAAACATTTTTATTGAGCTGTCTTTCTATATTTTTTCTTACTTGCTTGCTGAGCATCACAGAAAAAAATCTCCCCCTCTTTATTCAAAGGGCAATTCACATATATTCTTCCTCAAAGACTATCCCAACGGAACTCAACGTTAAGAAAATCTGCTGTAAGTTTCCCATAATTACCAGTGAGGTAATATTTTTTTCTCTGCTTTCGATAATTCATGGGGAGCAAAGACATTTGATCTGACAATTTTGCCATCCAGTGAATCAATACTGGGTGTCACTGAAGTAAAGCTCCCATTGACTTCATTACAAACAGATTCTGCAGGCTATACATCCTCATACCATGTCTATACAGGGCATGATTTAGCCTCACTACAACCAGTGGTAGTCTTTCCACTGGGCAAAATGGGTTTGAAGCAACCCCTTAAATGCACTAGCATATTTCCAATTGTTCTTAATGGTGGTGGAATTTCTCTGAGGAAAGCTAACATTTCTCAGCTGAAGCCCATAGTCCACCATGGTTCTGGGAAATGTTGACTGAAAAGAGGAGCAAGACTGAGCCCACCCAAAATTCATTGTGAAACTAGATAGCTGTTTAGTAATATTTTTCAAAATTAAGATAAAAGAAAGTTTTATTCACACTTTTTCCAAAAAATATAGCAATTTCAGTTAAACACTGGTGAATTTTCATAAATCTCCATCAACGGATACATCCCTTGATGTTCCAGAGCCTATGTAGTGTCTGAGTCCCTGTTTTATCTGAATCAAAAGCACCTGATTCTCATTTTGACTAGAAAAAAAATATTCTGACTTTGATAAAACTTACCTGACAGAAGTTTAATTAGAACAAACACGCTCAGGTGAGAAAGTGCTGCTTTGTTCCAAATTTTCCACATAATGGTTACTCTATCAAAAACTTGCAACCACCTCTACTTCTAAAAAACAGGAACAGGAGCAAACACCTGAGGTATCTAATCCCACCTCTATGGTTGTTTTGTTAAAAATCTTCTGTGACTCTCTTAATTAGCCCACTTGTGCCTTTGGTGTGTTCTCAGTGGAGGAGAGGGATGGCTGACCTGCAATGTGCTGGTGAAAGATGGGAAAATCTAGGCTGGTCTTCAGCACTGGGAAGAATAATGCTCCCTCCCTGCCATCTCACCCTTGTAATTCTGCACTTATAAGGACGGAAAGCAGGAATATTAATCAGGGTAAATTGTTGTAATATTTGCTCATCTTCTTCAGGAGGTTAAAAGGTGAATACTCACATTCGTTGGTTTTATGATTCTCAAAGAATCATAGAATCCTTCTGGTTGGAAGAGATCCTTAAGATGATGAAATCCAACAGTTAACCCAGCACTGCCAGGACACCGCTAACCCATGTCCCCCAGCACCACATCTACATGGCTTGTAAAACCCTGCAGCAATGGGTAATCCCCCACTTCCCTGGGCAGCCTGGGCCAGGCCTTGACAACACTTTCAGGAAAGAAATTTTTCCTAATATGCAGTCTAAAGCTCCCCTGGTGCAACTTGAGGCTGTTTCCACTTCTCCTGCAACTTGTTCCTTGGAAGAAGAGGATGACCTCCAGCTGGCTACTATCTCCTTTCAAGTAGTTGTACAGAGCAAGAAGGTCTCTCCTGAGACTTTTTCTCCAGGGTGAACAACTCAAAGTGCCTCAGATGCTTTTCACAGAACTTGTTGTCTAGACCCTTTACCACCTTAACAGTCTTTTTTTGGATGGATTCCAGAACCTTAATGTCTTGCTTGTTGTGAGTGGCCAGACTAGATCTTAGGAAGAAGTTCTTCAGTATGAGGGTTGCCCAGAGAGGCTGTGGATGTCCCTCCCTGGAGGTGTTCAAGGCCAGGTTGGATGAGACCTTGAGCAACCTAGTCTAGTTGAGAGGTGTCCCTGCCCATGGCAAGGAGGTTGGAATAGATGATCTCTGAGGTCTTATCCAATTTAAGCCATTCTATGATTCTACAATATTGCCAAAATGACTACATTTGTGTCTAAAAATCCTCCAAAGATTCATGTTATCCTAATGAGTTTATGTTATCCTAATGGAAGGAGAAAATAAAAGATAAATCCAACAAAACAACTATTTGAATTTCTCATATCCTCTCTGAAATCCTAATTTTTCTTTTTCCCTGTTTTCTTCCATAAGAAAAGGCCTCACTGGAGATATTTTTGTTCTAAATGGTAGTGAAAAACAGTTTTCCAAAGCTTCTGGTAGCTTTTCTCAGAGGTGCTGCTCTGAGCATCCATGGCTGGCAGTATCAGCTCCTGAAGGAATCCCAAAAGAACAAAAGCAGTAGGGCAAGGATCTTGCCAGCCTTACGTTATGCTATTGCCCTTGACTGCCCACATTCCTGGAATGTGGATCAACATTCTGAGGACCAGGCTGCAATCCTGTTGCAACAGTGCTAACAGCATGTCCCTGAGATTGCTGATCCCTGACTTTTTTAAGGGCCACCTCAAAAATACTCAAAGCAGCCTTCTCCTTTGGCTTTTTCTTTTTTTTTTTGAAGAAATCAAAAAGTTAATTTTGTACTTTCTGTAGTCTATGGGACCTTAGCAACTCTAAAAGGCCAAGAATCCTCTCTGCCTCAGAAATCATCTTTGCAAACTACAATTCTTGTTGCTGATTCTTGGGCTCCTCTGGAGATGCTGAAAGTCATGCTACACAGTGTGATGGCTTTAGCTCAGCCTCAGATGATTTGGCTTGATGCAAGAATTGCTGGGTGACATTCTATGACTCGTGTTATGCAGGAGGTCAGACTAGATGATCATAATGGCTTTAAAATTCATTAATCTGTGTGCAGAAATATCTGCGAAAGGATTAAATAGAAGTCCCAACATTTATTCTATATGACAAGTAAATTGGATTCAAGCAAAGGTCTTTAAAGCTGAAATGTAAACACCAAGCTGCCAACTCCAAAGTTTGAAAGGTCACGCTAGCAAAACTTACCACTGAACGAGATTGACTTTAGCTAAATTGTTGTTCTTCTCCTCAAAAGTTCAAGGCACTTTCCTTTAAAATTTAAAAAATAGAAATATTTCCATTTGAAAGAAACTTACCTTTTAAAAATTGAATAACATTATAATAATAGATTAAGATGGCCAAATATTTCCGATTTATCTAAGAGAATTTTTCTGACTGAACCAGACAGACACCTTTTTTCGCTTTGAAGATTTTTATTTTTTTAAGATTCCAGGATTTTTTCTCTGTTCTGGATGGCTTCTTTCAATAACATAAAAATTTTCATGGGATAAGGAAATCGCTTCCTTTTGAGCACTACCAACCATCCAAACTTGACCTTGTGATTTGAAAGTTCAAAGCATCCATGCTGTTTGATGTATACTGTGCTCTAGACACAGAGAAATCAATCTGTATAACTCTGGCTACCTTGGTAGCTGCAGTCAATGTACTGTAAAGTCTTTGTTAAATATTTAATAATTAGCTGTGGTTTAATAATGCGTGTCTGAAGAAATGCTGAAGGCTGTGAGTGGATAATGAAAGAATGTTGTGTCCTGAAACGAATGCCTTGAGATATTATATGTTGTGCTGTAGTGGTTTCCTCACTCAGCAACTGAGTGACTTTGCCACTTGGGGGGAAATAGGCAATTGTGTCTAGCAGACATCTGCTTTTGTAACCTCCTGTTTCCCAGGGAGAATCCATTTAGAGATCTGAGCAAAACCCTGTATGGTAATCCCAGGCCCAAAAGTACTTCAGTGGGAAGAGTTTCCTTTAGACTGCTCATGTTTCCACTGAATAAAAGCATCTTTTATTCTCTCCAGCAATGGAATGAAGCAGGAGTTGTGTGCAGGCATGTGTGCTGCTCTTGACACACAGACCATCCCATTAACATACAAAAATGTGTCTTGTAGATTGTGGAGGTCCATGTAGGCCCTATAGATGCTATAGCCAAATATGTGGGGTTTTTTCCCCTGTTTTAGGAGTAGTTGAGATCCCTGACTTGTTTAAAACAACATCATTCGTGTTGACGAAGTCCTCTTTGCACAACAGCACCTGTTAAATTCTCTTCAGTGGAAGTGTTTTAAAACCAGAGGTTGGATTCTGCTCCTGACTTAAGGGTATAAACTCAAAATCAGAGGCAGGATGTGTGGCAGTCTAACATCATGACTGCTATAGCTTTATGGAAAAAAATTCTCTGTCTGATACTATTACATTTGAACCAAACCTAGCATCTTCTCATTGTCCAAAGGAGAGTGACTATGGAGCTGACTTCTCTGATCTTTATAACATCCTGTGTGCACCTGACATGAAAGATCTAAAAGGGGTGCAAGAACAAATAAATGAACAAAATGAGCTGAAACAAAAACAGCATGGGGAGTTTCTTCTGTAAAGTAGCTCTGTGATAGCTGTGATTTTTACAGAGTCTTGTCATGTGTGAGGGCATCAGAAAAGAAAACATGGAAAAGACAGTTGTAAGGGTCTAGGTGTTGTACTCCCTGGTTTTGTACAGGACTAAAATGACTCCAGTGAGCACAGAGCATCCTTTTGCTCGGTTGCATTCAAAAAAAGTCAGACCCTTCTCCAAAGAGCTTTTAGTCTTCACAGGGCTGACTTTTCTTCATAAAATTCCAGACACCTTGTAATTTCTGAAGGGATTAAAGAGTGAAAGGTATTTTTCACTACTACCTTGCACTGTGACATGTCTGGCTCCCTTTGCTGGAGTACTCCAAAAGAGGAAGGTGCCTTTCCTTCAGCAGAAACTGTCATTATAGGCCACAGAGGAAAGAGTTTATCTGTAGGAGAGGACACACTGTTTTTCCTCAAATGTTTGTCCGTGCAGGGGTAGAGAGGATGTGAAGCACTGTTCACTGCTTACCAGATTCTACGTTGCTCTTCCCTCTGCTGATTTATTAGATGAGCTGTACTGTGGAAGGACACAATCTTTTGGCTTCTCTTTCAGAGTATTGCCTATTGTGGTGTTATTTCTTGATTAATTTTATTTATAAGGGATAATAATTTGACGTTTTGAATGGGCATTTTGCAACTAGGCAATTTTGTCCTAGGAAGAGTAAATTTTGCATATGATGATGGCATTCATTTTGTATAAGTGGATTTATTCTAAGCAGCAAATGTTTTTGGAATAGATCTCCTTTTTTTTAGCGTAATGTGAATAATTTCCCTCAATCCTGTGGGACAAAGACATTGCTCTAACCCCCAGTGTACTACAGGATTGGTGCACCAGAACTCCACAGTGTGAACTTCTGGGTGCAGCAAGATTTGCAACTTTGCAAACCTCATGGCTCACAAAAATGTTAGAGATGCAGTAGTGGAGCAGGGTCTTCCAGTTTGGGTCTACAGAGAAGTATTTGGAAGAGTAACAAAACCAAGGGCACTTTTAGCCATCTCTTGGAACTAAAGTCCAGTGAAATTCCTTGCTGACTAAGATCATCATAATATGAGTGTTTGTGAGCACGCAGCTCCAAGAAGACATCTCCAAATGAATCAGTAAAAAAGACCTGGAACTGTACA
>NW_008596888.1:0-12769 GCF_000691845.1 Merops nubicus | reverse complement strand
TCTTTCCACATAGGAAATAAAGGAAAACTGTACCAATAGATAAAAAAAAAGGGCAAAATATTTTTATAATAAATGTTAAAAGGCATATGTACATATACAAATGAAGGCATGCATCATACAGTTGTTACAGATCATGCAGAATTGTCCTCCAGTGCAATATAAGAAAAATATACATGGGTAGAAAATCTGGTCACCTTTACATAGGCACAAATATAGAAAAGTCATTTTATATCTCCACAGGGTACATGAGTCCTCTTGTCCCTCGACCTCTCTCTAACCCCCTCCTACTTTTGTTGGTGTATGACTCCCATTAACATTAATGGCAGCCCTAGACATGTTCACAGGTTGCAGCACATCTCTAAAAACCATCAGCACGTAGGAGAACACATCATTCCAACTTTACAATCTTTACACTAACTCCCTGTAAAATTCTCTATTGATTTCAAGGTTTTACTGCTTATTTTTAGGGCATTCACTGACTATGGCCCCATATACCTGACAGATCTTTTGTCACTATGTGTTCCTGAGGGTCAGAATCAGCAGGGTTATTAAGTCCATCCAAGGAACGGTCTTAAGTCTTTTTAGAGCTAAGGTTCTCCAGCAGTGTTGTGGTGTTGTTGAAAGAGTCACATCAGAGCTGTTTCTGAACTGCTCTTTCTTTCGTGGTGTGTAAGAATAAAGCAAAGCAAATGCTTTTTGGTAGGTTTTATCCTCATTATACTCAACTATCATGATTTCAGGCTGAAATATGATTGAATGATGCATCACTGAGGTATTGTCAAAATTGTAGAAGTTAAAACTCGTAAAGTTATTCAAGTAATCTACAAGTTGGTCAAATATTATTCCTTTTATTGCATTTCCTAGTGCTTTATTTAAGCTAGCTTAAAGACAGACCAAGAATTGTTACCCAGCTTCATGCATTTAAAGGAAAACTGCATCCAGGATATACTTCTCACCCCTATGAAATTTCCCCTGATACCCATATAAATTTTCAATCTCTCATTTCCATCCATTAAGGAGTATCATTCAAACTTTTCAGACTTGCTTTCAGTAAAATAGTAGTAACCAACCCTGAGTGAATAATTTATTTGAAATAAATTTAACCTTCCTGTTTCAAGAGAGAGACTCACTGAGAACTGACGTTGAGTGAGAGGAGTACAGGCTGGGATGTCCAGAAGCAGACTGCAGTTCCTTCAAAATCAACATTCAGCACAATATTTCATTTTTCTTTTTAATGCTCTTGAACTAGTAAGTGGGTCTGAGTGTTTAGAAATCAAGCTGAGTTGTTTAGCCTTAATGGCCCTGGAAGTTGCAGATTCCAGTTTTGTTTCCCCAGCTAGCTGAGTAAAACTCCTCCGGACTGGGGCTTATGTAACCAACACAAATCTGAATAATTTAGAGGCAGCAATAATTTAGGAAACACAGCAGACAAGGTGGATTATGGAATTAAGAAAATAAACTAGAAAGCTTTTTCCTTCTGGACTGTTCGTACTTAACCAGGGCATCATTTTTTTTTTTTTAAAAAAAAAAGCTCCTTTAAGATTTATTAGCTGGGTGCAGTTTAATTTTATCTTGTCTGATTCAGGCTAAACAAGTGCCCTCACTGTGAAGGTGGCAGTCAGATTCATGTCTGTCTTGTCTGACTGTCACTTTGACAGAGCTGTGGTTGAGGGTTTTGCTGGTGATCCTATTCCCCTGCTGTGCTAAGCAGTGTGATCCCATCCAGCTTCCAGTGTGAAGACTAGACTTAGTGTGAGCTTAACTCTTGCTTTCTCCCTCGTGTCACGCAAGAACTCATTTGCTCATGGGAAGCAGCTGTCAAAAAGACACACACCCCACAGAGGCCAATATAAATTTCAGTGGGAGTGAAGGGGCATGCAGCACTTCCCCTGGATCTTGGTGTGAACCTCTTGGTGTGAACACAACTACTGTTTCATGAGCTACCCACTGCAAAGTTCTCTTATTTTCTCTCAGTCTTATCTATGGACTTAAACCTTTCCTCCTTTCCCTGAAGAAATATATACACCTCCTCAATCAGTCCATAGATTTTCAGGTGTACTTTGCTTGTTTGTTTTCAATTTCATGACTTTCCCTGTCATGCCT
This sequence comes from Merops nubicus, assembly GCF_000691845.1. Classification (NCBI taxonomy): domain Eukaryota; kingdom Metazoa; phylum Chordata; class Aves; order Coraciiformes; family Meropidae; genus Merops; species Merops nubicus. Next base: position 10,666 of record NW_008596888.1, on the reverse strand, counting down.
GTAACCATTTTCTCTTAGATAATAATCACTAACTCATGAACTAGACCTGGCTATTATATGGATGAGTAACATCAAAATACTGAAAAAAAAAAAAAAAAAAATCAACCTATATGGTTCAATATTTGGATTTTTTTCAGTGTGATGATACTGTTCAACAGGATACTGGTAATGAGGGTTGTTTTGACAGCAGTGGCATCATTCAGAAGGCTTTCCTATTGATTATCTTTGATAAGTCAATGGCACTATGTATAATGCTTCTTTTCTGCACCATTCACATCATAATTCAATGAACGATGGCACAAAAAAAAGAAAATTTTCCTATATTTCCCATCCCCTTCTGTTTGTGTGTGTGTGTGTGTGCAGTAGTCTAATCCAACCCAGGGAAGGATCTAATCCGACCCCGGGATGGATCTAATCCAGCACAGGGAAGTGTGCAATTCACAGTCAAAGCAATCCCTGGGGCTGTGGACACATAAGCAGAGAGGCAAAGCTTGAGGCATAAACCTGGAGTGTGTTGCATGGTGGCAGCTGAGCACAAACCTGTGTCTCTCTGGGAGCGTGAGAAACGAGCAGCTGGGGCGTTATAAGGCAGGCAGCAAAACACATGGGAAAATTGCCCCAGCTCATCCAGGGGGTAAATTTGCCATTCCTGGGGCTGAGCCAAGGAACTGTTGGAGCTTGTGACATGTGTTTGCAGCCTTTTAACATCAGGACAACTTGACTTGGAAGGGGTTAATCCATCCGTGTGCCCGTAGCTGGTGTTGAGTTTGCAGAACGTGTAGTTGAAGCCTTTTCAAATAAGTGAGAATATACACAAATATAATGAAGTAAAAAAAAAACAATTGGTCCTACTGAAAGTAATAACATTTCCTTTGAATTTAGTGTCACCAGGATATCAACCAGGATACAGATATTCTCCTTAATGGAAAGGATTACATGGAGATGTCTGACCATGACAAATACTGTTGCTTGCCCACAAGGAGCTTTCTCTGTTTTAATTCTGACATCAGTTTCACATTTGTGGCATGGTCCCAGTGACTGGTAGATTTACATTCTCTTCTGGCTCATAAAAAAATGAGCGAAGTTCCTATCTGACTTTATTTTTTCAGACAGTTTAAGAAAATGATATGAACAGAAGATCACCTCAAATCTTTTTTTAGTTCCTGCAACAGTGAAAGAGAGTAGCTCTGGGGTTTTCCTTAACTTGCTTTATTCTAGGATTATTGAGAATAACTGTGAAGTGACGTAATAAACTGTAACATCTTTTAAGATTTTTCTTTAAGAAAAATAAATTTCAGACCTGTAAATAATTGATATTTTCAAATCACTAAGCAGGAGCTTGGAGAACTCTAGTAGTGGTACGTGTTGTTGGCCCAGACATCCTGTATTTTATTGTTTTAAGATGCTTCTCTTGCTTGTCTGGTACGTTGCTCAACATGCCTCATGTTAAATTTAATATGCTTCTTTCCTTTATCTGTAGCTTTCTCTGAGCTGCCCTTTGGTGATGAAATATGGACCGATGTAGTCAGTAGTGTTTGGCTAGAAAGAAAGATGCTTCTTGCTAACATCTTCCCTCAATGGCCTCCTGTGGGCTTTTCTTTAAGCTCACCTTTCATTTCTGCAGATCTGGCAGAGAGCAGAAATTCAGGAAGCACCAGCATCCTTGGTGATCGGGCTTTAAAGCACAGGACCTCTGCACTGAGTGTGGAGTTGGAAGCCTGACCGGAGCAGCTCCACTCTCAGCACCTGTGACATGAAGAAGGATCACAGGCTTGAAAAACCTCCTTTCAGCTGCCTGACAGTCTCACAGCAAAGCTCTTTTCAAAATAGATTCCTTCTGGTCATACAGCTGAGCCATTTCTCCCTTTTGCCATGCAGGAAAAAAGCACGTGAGAAACGACAGCACTTTCTTCTTGCATCCCCTTGCTTCAAGGGTCCTCACTGCCACATGCCAAGCATAGATTTTTCCCTCGTGAGGCAGGAAAAGACAGAATAACAAAATAGCCAGTACTTATTTCAGCAGAAATCCTTCAGAAGATGCAACAGCCCTGGCTCTATTAGTTCTGTGTAGGACACACTGATTCACACTATGTCTTTTCAGCTTCTCAGGAGAGGAAAACGCAGAAAAACTTGACCACCACACTCTGACTTCATGTTCTGCATGAAACTATCTGGAAGGGAGCAATTGCTTACTTGATTGCTGTGTCATTAGGCTACAAGGACAGGCAAAAATCACATTTCTCTTCCATGAGTTTGGCATGCTACGCCTTGAAGACGTTGTCTCTTGACTGTGTCCATCATGTAGGTGTTATTTCTGTTAGTTACTCTGGCCTCCCTACAGAGATCTTTCAGGATGTGATTCATTTCATCCTGAAATAGAACTAAAGTCAATGAGATGAACTGTGCCCCAAAGGTGTTTTTTCCACCCATACTACCACTCCATCAACCACAAGAGAGACCCAGGATGACCAGCTTGGGTTTTCTCATTTATGTGGTGGATGTATGAAGTTAACCAAAGGTGTGTCACACTCCTGGGGACACCTTTTCTTACACTATGTGAGACCACATGCAGTGAGATTTTTGTGGTTCTTTCTCTAAAATTGCTGGTACTGGCAAAGCAGCAGGTTGGTACTGGCAAAGTAGCAGGTTTTCTCAGTATAAGCTGACAGTCCCTGTGGGAACACCCCATTTCATTAAAAATATGTCACACAGTAACTTGGTATTATAAGGGTAGTGTTGCAAATGGTGTTTCTTTGAAAGAAAGAATCCTTGAAGAAGCAGTTACCTGAAGGAAAGATTGTGGTAGGCAGAGACGTAGCCAAAGCTTCAATCACAGAATCACAGAATGTTAGGGGTTGGAAGGGACCTCCAGAGATCATCAAGCCCAACCCCCCTGCCACAGCAGGACCATCTAGTCTAGGGCAGGTCACACAGGAACATAAACCAAAGAATTGTCATGAGGGGTCAATTTTACCTAGCTTTAGGGATCCACATTGAAAGGGACTGCACATGTACCAGACTTCTATTACCAACAAAAATCTACTCAAAGCAGTAAATGGAAATTAGGAAGTGATTTATCTATCCAGAGTTAAGAGTCAGCTCAAGGATGAAAGTTATTTTGCCTTAATGCCTGTTAACTGCCTTGCTTAAGTCTCCCTGACCGTAGTGGGATACTTGATATTTAGCTTGCATGTAGACACCTGCACTGCCGACGCTTATGGTTAGCTTAGATTACTCCTCTTTAGAACTTCTGATACCTAAATTGCAGGTAGCCATCCCAATAGCCCCCTGGGCTGACAGACATAAATATGCTTCTCCAGACTGTGACCATTTGACTGTGTTGAGCATCCCTCTGAGGCCAGGAGGAATCACTTTGCAGGAGTGTCTATGTCAGGACATCCCATTTCTCTCCAATAAGGCTGAACTTTTATTTCTTCCTTTCACAATTTATACTATACTTTTGAGTTTATCTAGATATTTATTTCTACAACGGGAAGCCAGAGAGTAGCATTTCTGGATGAAAATAGCTGCAGTCACCCCTGAGAGATAAGGGATATATCATGTCAGTCTTACACACCAGAAAGCTTTGGGGAAATCTTTTGCATGTTTAAAGGTATCTTCTGTCCTTATTTATCTCCTTGCAAAAGACCTGGCTGCTGGAGCAGGAAGGTGATCCTGAACTGTATGCCCTCTTGTTTTGCACCTGGGAGCTTCTTGTTTTATTTATGCCTGGGATCATTGACTCATGAATATGTATGCATCTGGAAGTAATAATATCTGCACCTTCCAGGGGAGAGTCCCAAATGCTTTGGAGGCATTTGGCACTCCTCACACCCTGTTACACATGTACATAGTTTGCAGCAGTGTAGGTGTAGATACAAGAAAAAGTTGTTGCTGCTACTACTTGGTGCTCAATTATTTCATGTAGGTGAAGCCTTGTAGAGGTTAGAGGGGCACCAGGAAGGGAGGATTTCCACCAGGGCTCTCCACAGGGCTGGTGGGGATGGTCCCAGAGCTCCTCACTTACTCTGTGCAAGTGGTTTTACTTTAACTCCTTTCTTCTGGACATTACTACTTTAAAAAGGGGGTGGTCAGATATTCCCGAGAATGGAGATAAGTCATCACATACAGGGAGACAGGCACATTATTAAAGCAACTTGGCCAGTCAGAAGTTTTTGATAACTTGGCTCCTAAAAAAATGTGATCTCTTGATTCTTCATCTACTGTCTTTATCATCCCCAGACCAACATTTTTTACCCATCAGAAATGTGTGCTCTTTCTACCTTTGTCTTCATATCTATCCTGACTTTGGATGAGACAGAACTGTAGAGAAAGATAAATTCTTCTTATCCTGGTGACTTTATGGAAAGGAGGGCATTTTGATGGCCTGCTTGATAGGGGATTCAAGGCTTTATCTCATCATTTCTGGAAAACAAAAACAAAATAGAAACTAGAGCATTTGCATGTTTGAGTTTGGTTTTTTTTTTTTTTTCCAGTAACAGATGTCTGAGTAACAGAAAACAATCAATATACTTGAGCAGAGATTTTCAAGACATCTTTTTTACTTTCTCTGTATTAATGATGACCTACACTTCCTACCATAATGATTATCTTAAAAGTCTTTTTGGCTTTGAAGAGGTTGTCTCAGCTCTTGGAGTACTCTCCTTGTGAAGGAATATAATTCGAAGAAGTCTCTTGCCTTGGAAGTCATTATTCCCTTTCTTTTTTATTTTTTTTGGAGACAGTCAATGCTGTAAATTAAACTGCTTGAGTTGGCTTTGTGGTTTTTTGCATACACAGCAAGGATAACTACACATCAGATTTATGGGCATTGTGCACAGGTTGCTATGACAACCCCTCCAGCCGCTGTACACCAAATAACCTTGTCATGTGAGTGTTTATCACAAGCACAACAAGTACAGGATTGCTCGGTACGGTCTTTGGCTAAACAGCAGGATTTTTTCAGAATAATAATTGGTTATGGCCTTTTATGCTATGAGTCAAAGTTAATCAACTTCTAGATTTGAAATTAACTATCGATACGACACAATCTGAGCACCATTCTTCATGACTGCAGTGCTCAGGGAGAGGAAACTTTGCAAGGAACACTGCTGCCTTTTCTGGAACACCGTGGGTTGGTTTTTTATTTCCATTGTAACCTCACAAAACCCATATGTAAAATGACAGGTTGTGTCTGTGTGTGCATATAACATATTATTGTGCTGTAAATGAAAGGTGAATTTTAACTATCAAATCATTTGTGGGAAATAAAGCTTACTTTTCTCTCTCTCTCTCTCTCTTTTTTTTTTTTTTTAAGGACTTCTATAGCCAGAGCCACATTCTAATTCTTCACACCTATTTTTAGCTTTATTTTTAGGGGAAATTTGCAGGCTGCACACCCGGTGGTTCAATAGACCAGCTGAAAGGTTTTCTTATGCATTTAAACTCCTCCCTGTGCACCCACATTTTAAAGAAAATACAGAAATTTAACTGTTTCTGATTTATGGTTTCAGAGGGAAAGATTAGCATGTGTGAGGGATTAGTGATATGTGTAAATTACTCCAGTAATTTTTATACAATAGTTACATCATAAGTAAACTTCGGCTCGTGCATGTGAGTAGGAATATTATTTTTTTCCAGAAGAAACAGTATCTCAGGCTGTAGGCACAGGAATTTTCAGAAAGCATCCATCTCTAGTATAGCCCTCATACTTAATAGTACTACAGGGCTTTTTTAACCACATTGACTTAAAAACCCAAATCAGAAAAGAGCTTTGTATGCGAGTTTACAAAATAGCAACAGCAGCATAAGCAAATATCAGCAATGATCTCTCTTTTTTCTCTCTAATAGGTAAGATTAGTTGAAATAATGTATGGTCTTGCCCCTGCCTGCTTTTTTTTTTTTTTTTTAAATGGTGGTTCATTGATTTGGGTGTGGTTGTTATAACTGCCACACCCAAATCAAAATTTACTGAAGTTGGAAAAGCTACTGTAAGCTTGAAATGGATATTGCTAGGAAACAGGCAACATTCCTTTAACCTGTTGTAAATGTTTACTGTAGGATGAGATGTAATTTTCCCCACAAATACCTATTTTTAGCTCTAAGTTTCAAGGGAGAACAGGGTGACTAGCTGAGATGTAGACATACGCATCGCAGATGGCAATATTTGGCCAGATGCTTTTTTGCTGGATGACTTTAAATGAAGATCAGGTACTTTGCTGGAAATGTTTTCGTCCAGCACAAGTTATTTGTCTCAATCTAGCATAATGAGGTGGTATTTTCTGCCTTTCATGATGCAAAATGTCAGATTAGACTATTTAATCTCAGAGATTTACTACATAGACCTCTCTCTGTATATTTTACATCTCCTGGGATGTAGTTTTCTGGATATAATTTGTGAACATTGAATGCTAACTTTGTGATTTCCTTATGAAGAGTGCCTTCCTCTTCACCACTACTTAAAAAATGCTGGCTGAATAATTAGACTGGATTTCATGCACAAATATATGGATCTTCTGGAGTTATTTCTCTTCTTTCTTTCTGGAGTTTATTTCTCTTCCACAGACTACATGAGTCCTTGCTAAGTTCTCTGTTTATAACTTGCACGGGCGTTAGGGGAACTAGATACACAAACACAACTCACTTTCTTGTGGAACCTTCATATGTTTCTTCCTTTGCAATACTGAAAATTGTCTTTGTCAGTAGCCTGATTTGGAGGAAGAGCAAATATCAGTTAATATCACCAAAGTTAGGTTCTATTTATTAAGCAAATCAATATGTGTAGCTTCTCATTTAGGCTAATTAGGCTAATTTTCTGCTGGTGATGAGTAGCATCTGGACATGAAAGAGATAATACTGTGCTGGTATTACTGAGGTGATTTTTAGATAGTGGCAAGATTCTTGGGCTAACTACAGAACTATATTTGGTTTATGACCAGCTGATGGGTGTTAAATACCAGTTGTTATATGGTACTTTCACAAAGGCTTTGAGACTTCTTGAGCATTGTGTGCCAAGCCTGGGCTCTGTAGATCAACCAGTGGAAACTTGCTCTTTGGGGCTTCTGCCTAACTTATCCATCATGATCCACCATCACCCAGCAAAGTTACTGAGAAGCCAGCAGCTTTCCAAGAGTTGTGAAGAACTTCAGGGTTACAAAAATCCAGAATTTTCAAGGTTTTCTATGTTTGCCACTGCAAAGATTAGACAAAGTACTGAGCACAGGAGTCTAAATGGAGACATAATTATATCTGTTTTCTTCTGTAGCTGGAAGAGTACTGCTATTTTTCCAGTAAAAATTATGCTGTAATTCTTAACAATATTAAGAAATCACTGGATTTTTACAATGTCACCTTCTTCTGGATCGTTTTACTGTTCGTGTGTTGCATGATCACATACTTCTTGGAAACTAGTTGTTTGTGTTGGCAACAGAAGAAACTGTATGAAAGATAGTTATCTCAAAATTTCTCTTTAAAGAAAATGGGATTGGATGGGTTACATGACTGGAAGTAAAGATAAAAACGCATAGTTAAAATTGTACAGAAGACTCAAAGTCAAAAAATGCTAATAAGTAAACTACATCCTAAGAGCTCACACTGAAATGCTTACACAGTGATCAAATTTTAAGGAAAAATTCTGTACTAGGAAGGCAAGATGAAATTTAGGGGGAAAAAATATTTATTTGAAGTTATTTCTCTATATTGAAGTAATTAATCCTAAGCCTTTTTATCTGGAATTTTGATTTATAATAAGATTTATCATTAACTATGAATTCCTAGTTAAAATAACAAACTAAAGTAAAAGACTTTTAAATCTTACTTTCCAATCTGAAGTAATAGCTGGACCTATGCACTTTCTTAAATGATCCCAATCCAAAACACAGTAATTTTCTGGTTTATTACTAGAACTGCAAGATTCTTTCTCCATCTACTCTTGTGCAGACATAGCTCAGTTAGGAGCTATTTTCAGATAGGAAAAATGCCTCATGGAGCAGAAACAAGATAATGAAGAATAAAGCACAGCTCTGACATGAGCTTATACTGAGCATGGAAAAGAGCATTATGGTCACCTTGTGATACCAGTTATGTTGGTATAAAGCTGGTTTCATCTCACTGACCTCCAGACCTTTTCATGACTATGTGAGAGTACTGCAGAGAGATAGTAATCTAGAAAAACATGTAGAAAAGACTAATAAAAAAAAAATCAGGTCTGGGGAGAGATGGATAGAGAGTAAAGAAAGATGCTGAGCCTGATCTGTTAACTTTAGCTTCAGAGTTCGATTGCTTGATGGAAAACTGATTTTACAGGAGGCCATGTTTTGTATATTCTCAATTTAAGTGTGTAAAAGAATCACTAGGTCTTCCAAAATTATCAAATGATTTATGTAAACTATTGGAGTTTTCCTTATGCTAGACACAAGACGTGGTTTTCAGTAAAAAGGACAACATTGCAAGCAAAAGCCTCTGGAAAAGAGTGTATCAGAGTCTGAACTGAAAAAAATACCCACCTGGGAAGTCATCAGCAAGGTCAAAGCATAGCTGATGGGTAGATAACTGATATGTTACTACTCTTCTGCTGAGCAGTAGCAGATGTGAGAGCCTTGCAGGTCAGCTTCCTAGCCCTGAAGAAATCAGTACTGCAAATGCTTGCTGCAGGGCTGCATCACGTTGGGCAAGCTTGGTTGTTTATTCTCTGTCCAACAGCCTAGCATAGAGGTGGGTAAGCAGAACATGGGGTTAGGTCACTTCATACTCTAGCATTCACCACACCTCGTAGCCACAAGGTCCACAGTTTGCTCATGTACTTTGTCCTTATGTGTCATTTTAACACCTGACAGTGTCGTCTGCTATTTCCTGTAATGTGCAACACCTACATGCACAGACACACACAGGCTATAGCCTAGAAGATCTCTCTCCTGCCCTTAATGATTTCAGTTTTTCTCACTTGTAATCCTACCCTCATCAGTGAATCAGCTTCCCAATTTCCCTTCATGTAATGAAAAAGGATAATCATGTCCCTAAGTACCTCACAGAGAAGGGAAATCTCAAAAGGATGAACAAAAATTAGTGTCTGACTTCCAGCGAATTCCAGTGGAAATTTGTCACTTCACCGTCCTTTGCATCTTTGAGAAACTTGGTAATAATTTCTGGGGTCACCTTGTTAATCTCAACCACTGTTAACCATGTTATTGGAACAGTCTGATGCATCCTGTGCTTATGTGGATACACTGAATAAAACAAGAATGAGTTGATTTTGTGGTGGTCCTTTTGGCAGATAACAGTCTGATGGATCTGTCCACTCTGTGACTTACTTCCCTGATAATTTCCTTGTATCCCTTATGGACACCTCCTTTGTGAATACAGACATTGAGTTTTTACTGCTGGCAGCTACAGATGAGTTGCAAAATATCTAACTCAAGATGGGGGATTTGTCTTCCAAACCCTTGGCCCCAGAGCAGGACAGGATGATGAAGAGAAAGTCCAAAAACTGATGCAAATACCTCAGATCTCCTTCCCTCTTCAGATTCTGCTGTAGCACCATGAGAAAGTTCCCACCACATTTCCTACCTCAGGCAGGTGTTTTCTTAGGGGAGGTTTTGATGTCAGCAGGTGGAAGAACAACTGAAAGGCAAGAATAAACGTCCAGAGGTACCTCAGTGGAAGGTGAAATGCTTTAACAGAAAGCAAGTTTTCAACATATTGTGACCTTTGCCAGGTCTTGTTAGAACCAGTTGAGAACTTGTCAAGTAACCGAATTATTTCGCGTTGGAAATACTGATTTATCAAGGCTGCATCATGTGAACTGGAAGACTGGTTTCCATGAGAGTTTGTGTTATTGGGTGGTTAATGAAGGGAAAATACAATTTCTCTTTACATTCTCTTGAAAATTAAACATTTTCTTGGAGGAGCTGTACCAGAAGAACGTGAAAAAGGCTGAAATTAAGAGGGGGCAAACAACTGTGTTATCATAGATCTTCAAGCTGTAGGTTTGTGTCACTCTTGGAGAAGGAGATGCATTCTTATCTGAGCATTATTTAGATTTATGCACCTCTATCCTACTAACCTTACAAAAGGTGGAGTATGAGACTCATCATGTCTCAGAGCCAGAGGACATCTCCAGAGCCCATGGGTCACCCGTAGCTCTGTTGAACTGTGGTTTTATGACTGAGTTATATAATTTATGATAATTACCTGTCTTAGGAAAATCAAGTGTGCTTTATTTGCTCTCAGTTGCCCAGTGGGGATCAAGAACTTGCCCTGAGTTTTCATAAATTTAGGTGGAAAAAAAATTGCCTCCACTTTATGTACAGTGATAAGCAGACTTTTGGGTACAGAGTCAACCACACAAGCCTCAAACGGTTTTGCATGTTGGTTTTGTGGCACATTGACTCCTTCTGTTCCAGAGAGAAGTCCAGCCCACTTCAGGAGGTCAAAACCACAACAAACAGCTCAGAGACAAAGGTTCGCAAAGCTGCCTAGGGGGGAAAAAATAATTAAGTCTGTCTGTTGTCTTAGAGACTAAACTACCTAAAGCAAGAGAATCCAAGGGAAAATTATATACTCCATGAGTCTGAAGGTGCCAGATTTTTTCCACTGTGGTGTAAAGAGAGGTTCTCCTTAAGCCTCCTCTTTTTGAAAAACAGATTTTGTAACTGTATTACACTTTCTA
>NW_008596887.1:94021-108691 GCF_000691845.1 Merops nubicus | reverse complement strand
GGCCCCGCACCGTCTCCTCGGCCCTCCGAGCTCCTGCAGCTGTGGTTTGCTGCGAAAGGGTCCACTGGCTTGCGTTTGAATAAACATTGTAAATCTAATGCTGTGGCGGTGCGATTCCTTCCGCCCATAATGTGTGACAGGTGCCGCCCGGGCAGGAGGTGAAGCTCTTCCAGGAGCTCAAAACCTAAAAATACTTCCATGGAAATGGAAAATAAAATCCATTAATCCATATAAAACACTTCATATAACTGCCATTATACCTAAACAATATATAATGGGTTACTGATATGATCTCTTGTGAGGTAGAAAAACTATTGTTTGCATTTTTAGAAGTCAAAAAATTGATTCACCAAGGGGATGTAATTTTTCACATAGGAATAAAAAGAATTATAGACTTGTAGGCCTTAAGAGATTGTCTCTGAATCAGGTATATATTGATCCGACCTCCTGAAACATTCTAAATTTGTGGACCCATAAATATGAATATGAGAAGTGTTTTATATACTGAGAAGTTTGTTTTGCTAATTGTCTTTCCTCTTAAGATTCACAGATTCTAAGGAGGCAACAGATCACAGTTTGAAAAACAGTGATATCATCTGCAAGAACTATTTGTCTAATAGATTTGTAAAAGCACCTATTTGAAGGAAATCTGCAATGTTTAGGCAACATGCTTTTACAAATGTCTAGCAGCATTTAAAAACATCCATTTGTCCAATATCCAACCTGAAATTTTCTTTGCTGCGTTTCCCAGTGGAAATCAACAATATTTGCTATGTTGCTCACATATGTTTCAATAAATTGTGTGTAAATATATGTATTTATACAGTTGTTTATATGTGCTGATGTGTATATTAGGTTCTCATAGACTAAACAATTTTGTTCACTTTCCTCGCAGGCTGCACTAATAAATGATTTATTCTCACAGCTTTACTCTGGCTGCTTTCCAGTATGAACTTTTGTCTTTATCTTAAGGTATTAAGGCCTATTATAGCATCCAGCTGAGGCATCAACCCCAACTAGAATAAAGTAATTATGTCCCATGTATTACACATGAGAGGAACATCTATAAATACATCCCAGAAATAACTTGCTTTACTTCTTGTGACAGAAACTTCTGCTCAGAGCCTCTTCTAACATATTGCCACCTAGTTCTCCTCAGAGTTTTTTGGTTTTTTGTTTTGTTTTGTTTTTAATTTATCCATATTCTGTTGCATCTTGCAGCTCATTAATGGCAATATTGAATAGAGCTGAAATGACAGCAGATCCTCATGGATTCTCACTGCGAATGCTCTCCAGGTTTGATTTTTGCAAGCAGCATGGCTGGTGGTTTAGTGAAAACTGCATCTCCTTTGCTTTTTGTTTTAATGAAACTGTCATGAGACAGTGTCTACATTATACTAAACTCAAGAGCTATGATACTGTTTCTCTTTTTCTACAGAATCCATGAAAATGATTGTAAAAAAGGGCCTTAGACTAGTGTGAGAGCATCTGTTCCTAATAAACTTAGGCTAACCTCTTCATCGTGGAATTTCTTCTAGAATATCCCTTAGGATCAAAATCAATCTGGATAGCTTTGGACCTGCTTTCCTTAGACACATTTTATCCTTTTCTAGTCTCCTTGAACACTTATCATCTTTTAGCAACTCAGAGATTACTTTTGCTGTATTATTAAGTGAAATTCTTCATGCCCTGTTGAATACATGCAACTTAAACAGTTTTTAACTCATTCTTTCTCTAAATTCTATGGTAAGAAAAATTTAACTAAGTAACTGGGCACTTCTAATGTATTTCTGGACCATTTTCTTGTTGCCATTTATACCTTTTTTTACCTGTCACTCATTTCATACTGTAGGCTTTGTGACTTTATTCTTTTATTCATATCCTTTTATGTTACTCTCCAGTTATATCACCTTACTGTGACTTCTTTTTCTTTTTCTTTCCAAATCCTTAAAGGGGTCTTAATATGGTGTTAACACAGTCTACTTAAGCTTCCCCCGCTTCCTTTTGTTCACATCAAGATAGCTTCTGCTATTGTATGTTTAATTAAAAATGAGTCTATTGTTCTCTGTAGAAAATCTGGGTTACCTTTAAATGGCTGAGCTCAGGCCTAGACCATCCCAAAAGGTTAATTAACTCATATAGAGTGGCATGCTGTTAGGATGAACCTGCTCTTAGTACCCAGACTAGCTTGATTGAAGCTGGCTTAACTATTTCTATATAACAATGCAATCCATGGTTGGCAGTGTGGGCGTGCTTTTTCTTCCTCTTTTTTCTTAGGGTAGGGAATCCTTTTTTGGTAAAACATGTCATAATCACTTTCACCCAGTTTACCTTCTGCCTTTAAAATCAAACTGAGCTCCTCCCTGCTTGTCACGCAATTCGAGCTGGTAATGCCTCTTATAACTTCCTCTGTCCCATGAAGCAAAAGATCATCCCTAAAATATTGCAAGAATTTGATGAATTTTTTATGTCCTGCAATATCATTTTTCTGACTGGTATGCAAGTAATTGAAATCCACTGTTATCTCACAGGCAAGCTTTGTGGATACTTTATTAGTTACTTAGAGAAACCATCAGCTTCCTCTTTTGAATACAGCTATGGTCTGTAATGAAAAATAGACCCCAGCCATGACATACTTTTACTTCCTCCTTTCCATTTTCACCAAGAACAGTATCTTTTCTATCTTCCTGGATTCAATAAAAATTGAATCACGCTCCTCTGATTTCCTGTGCCAATTTTCCTTATCATTCTGATATAGAACTATCATAGAACTATCACTGAAGTGTGCCACCGTATCTCTGGGATGCTACTAAAACCATGTTTTTTCCATAAGTTCACTAGATTCCTGGCATTTGACTTCAAATATCCCAAGAGGTTTTTAATTATTTCCTTTCCTCTCTACTTCTTTTTTCTCTCTTCCCCTCTAAGATTCCTCATTTCTCGCTCTTTGTAACTGGCCTCTTTCAAAGTCCCTTTCTAATGTGGTTCCATATGTCTGTCAGTCACTGTTCTCAAATGCTTTTTCCTGTCCTTGTTGAATGGACATCATTTCTTCCCAATAATATGGAAGAACACTCCATGGTCAAGTAGTTCACAGACCCACTGCCAAGCTGTCCACAAAACTGTGCTGTTAGCCCCAGCATTTGTCATGGCGTGGCCCAGAGTCAGTCCTCCCCACAAAGGTACTAATCTTCCTTCTGTGCAAGTGCTGTTATAATCCTGTAAGCCTGGCTAGTTTCCTCCATTCTAGTTTTGTGCCAGCATCTTGCTAATGGTGTCCTTGTCTTTGCTTGTATTTTCCAGGTAAGCACACCTGCTCATTTTCCTTTTCCTGGAGAAACTGGTGGGGAGTAAATAATTGAAAGAATCAGAATGACAAGACCTAGAACTATTATATTTTCACACCACTAGTGCCACCTTCAATAAGTAAAGGGTTCCATTCAGGCAATGCCCACCTATCAGCCCACACTTGAAGATGTACATAGAATTTTCTTTCACGAATGGGGCAGTACATATGAATGTGTATATGTATATATATTACCCAGCATATACATAAATGCCATTGTGAACACAAGATTCATGTCTCAGGTGTAGTACTGTACTTACGGTGCCAACAGTTTTATTAAGGAAGGTTTGTACAATAGTGGGTTTCTGGCACAAATCCTTCAGGGTATTTATCCAGTAAAACTTTGTCTTTCAGGAACCTAAAATGCTTTGTGAAATACAATGCTCAAGTGCTACATGTCGATCCATTCTATTGTATTGAGATTTTTTAGACATGTTCCAAAGAGGCTTAACCTCAACTGTTGAAGTCCATAGTGAAGTTCCCACTGAATTGTTGGGAGCATAAAAGACTCCTGAGTGTATTTTAAAGATTCATCCAATAACATATTTATTCTTCCAGATATCTCAATGACTACCTATGACACATTAAACAAAAGCAAAGCTAGTAAGGGATATTTTAGCTTATTGTTACTAGAGCTAGTCAGAAAACAGAAGCACATTTTTTTCCATGGAAAATAACACTGTCACCTCTTACTGTTTTTCAATGGCATTTAAACTATTTAAAGTAAGTTTGCAGTTTTGTAAAGTTAGCATTTTTTTAAAGTTATGAATGAATAGTTTTGCTTTCAGCAAAAGTTTAGGGCAGGGTGAATTCTGCAAAGCTCTGAGTTCTTTGTGGCATGGACTATTTTTCATTGTGTATGTACTCACAGCCTAGGATAACAGAACCTTAACTGGTACATCTTGCTTCTACCACAGTAGCAATAATTGAATCAACATCAGCACCAACAGTAATTAGATGTGCTGTGGTTTGCCTGTTGCCCTGGTCTCAATGATAATTTGGGGGTTCACACAGAAATTTTAAAAAATAATTGTATAAAGTGTACCCTGATCATACCACTGCAAGTTCCAGTGTGGTGGATTTTAGTTAAAGATTTTAAATCAATTTTAATCAAAGCAATTTTTGTCAATAAACAAATGCATAATTTACCATTTTACCTGGAGCAAAAGAATCTTAGAGGCAGATTCTGTTCTCCCATGTAGCAAGCGACAGGACAAGAGGAAACAGCCTCAAGTTGCACCAGGGGAAGTTTAGATGAGATATTAGGAAAAATTTCTTCTCCAAAAGGTTTGTCCAGGCCTGGCCCAGGCTGCCCAGGGCAGTGGTGGAGTCCCCATCCCTGGAGGGCTTTCAAAGCTGTGGAGATGTGGTGCTGAGACACGTGGTTTACTGGTGACCTGTCAGTGCTGGGTTAATGGCTGGACTAGATGATCTGAAAGGTCTCTTCCAACCAAAACAATTCTCTGAGTCAGCATTTGAAGCTGTTCTGTAAGTAAAACCATGAAGACAAGGAAGAGAGAATTTTGTACAATTATTTTACACATCTATTTAAATCAATGAATTTATATAAAGTTAATGTTTCTAGTGAAACCGTCTGAGTTACACCCATGATTAAATGGAGCACTTGACTATAAATTGTTTTGATTTTAGCACTCGTTGAACAATTAGGCAGTTAGTACATTTCCTTTAGGTCTCTAAGTTCCTTTCCTAACATTACTAACAGCTCTTTTCACAGGTTAAGCCATGCAGAATTTGAGGGCTAGATTCTTGGTATACACTGCTCAGGCAGATCTCTGCATTATGGAAATGCCCTGAAGAGGACTCACAAAATAGTGCAGAGTGTGTGGTAATCCAGAAATAATCTGGCACACTTTTATATATCCTCACTTCTTGGGAATACAACAATACTAATTTATTCTCTTTAAAGGTATGTAAGACGCAATGTTCAGAGACAAAACTGTAGTAGAGAAGAATATATTTACTTAATTAAAACAGGTTTAGAACCAGTGCTAACTATGCTGGAGAAAACATCTGAGTATATTTATCAAGTAAGATCCCTCCTCACACCTACAGTGTCCCAGCTACTTTATGAAGCTGATTAGTTGGCTCCCCTCCAACACCCATGCATACTTCATGTCATTAGAGGCATAAGAGTCACTCTGCTCTCCTGTGTAGCTACCAAATATGGTACTACAAATGTGGATCAGAAAAGTGGATGAGTGGTTAAATCATTTCTCTATATAGCAATTATTTTAAGGAAAGGCCTTTCAGTAAACTTGTTATGTAGGGTCCACAGGACAATGAAGCTGTATTTCATATCATACTAATGAAAATAAATATGGATAGTGGTGGTGAGAGAAAACCCAAAAAGGCTCAAGAAGGGAGGGAGCACCTGTTGAGGACAGATACATTATGCAAAAGTAGTATAGAAATACAACCTTGCAGATTAAATTCTGGTTTCCATTTCATCCACCACCATAATATATCACTTAAATGGAAATTTATAAAGTAACTTGTAATGTTGTTGAATTTTCCCTATATCTGTATGCAGAAAGTTGATTTGTTGGCAGAACATTAGTTTGCAGATGAATACATTGGTTTATTTCTTTCCTTGTGAGCAACTGCATGTGACTATAGGTTTAAGAATACATATATGTACTAAACTCTATGTCAAAGGGAAGTTTAAATTCCACTCTATAAATACTAATATCACAAGTCTCCCTTTTTTGGGTCAATACACTCAGTGTTTTGCTAGGAAGTACCTTCTCTGGCAGTGTGCTGTTTGCTTGGAAGTAGGAGAGGGAAAAGAAAGCAAAAGAACTGAGATGCAGGACTAAACTAGTTAATTTGCTTAGGTAGGTTTCCCTTAAAACTTTTAAAAGTTTTCAGCTATGAATACCTATGGCTTTTTTTTTTTTTTTGCATAGGTAACAGTCCTATGTCAGATCATTTATTTATTAAATACTTCTCTGTGTCCAACAGCATTCTCGCTGCAAAGAAGAGCTGTGACAGAATAATCTTCATGCTTCCATTCATGCTCAGTAAAACAAATGCATAATTTAGGTTAATTTTCAGACATACACTCAAGCATGTAATATTTCTTTTATATATATTCTAAATTACTGCCTGCCTGTATTCTGCTTTCCATATATGAGAACCCAGCTCAGCAAAGATAAGGAGCAAACCTGTGATAACTTGAGTTCTGCATAAAACCAAATACTGTGTGAGAAACCAGGGGATACAAGATCAGCTCAGCCAAAGCCTGAAAAAACAAATAAGTTTTTTTTTCCCTATATTGAAGAACACACAGCAGATGTATAAAGGCCCTTCCTTCTTCATTCCAGTCTAGAAAACTTGACAGGTTTTGTATGATGTGCAATACAGATGTTCTATGAATACATTTCTGAATGCAAGACCAGATTTTTTCTCAACTGGAAAATGCTGCATCCTCTGTCACCAGTCAATAGAGTTATATTTTATTTCAGAGCAGCTGGAGAAGTGACAAATGAATAAACACGAGTCTTCTATTCTGTCATTGTTTGGAACAGAATTTCTTCAGGAAGTAATAGTACTTGAGACACTAAGGATGGATTCTTCTCACCTAAATTTAACCAAATATGTAAGTTAAGCCTCTAGTCTAGTTTGAGATAGTCTTCCATGTGTCTACTATACATGATGGAGGTAGGTGGGTGATTCACCGATCTTACCTCAGACATCACACCTATGGAGAAGGAATTGCTTCCTGTTGAGAAACCTGATCCAGCTGCAGATGTCCCTCCCCCTGCAGAGGGGCTGGGCTACATGACCTTTAAAGGTCCCTTCCAACCCAAAGCATTCTATGATTCCATAGGCTCTCCATTCACTATAGAGAGAGGCCAGGTGACTGTCTTAAATGAGACATTCAATTTTAGCATAACTACAACTGGGTAAAATGAGCCATGTGCTGCAGGAGGTGTTTTACATTATTCATTAACAGCAACCCCAAAATTGCCCTAAGGATAAAACTCACCAATTGCCATATCACACACCCATGCAGGAGTAACATCCATCACATTTTAAATCATGTCAAAATCTCTTGGCCATGATGATCTCATGAGTTATAATGATCAGACATGCCTGGACAGGCTGCCCACCAGGCAGCACGGAGGAGGGACAGCTCACCAGATATAAAGCATACTCCTTTTATAGCTGCTTTGTAAGTTGTGCTTTTAATTGTAGTGGAAACATAGCCACTACCAGCTGACTGGTGAGAAGGAGAGAGAAAATGTGGGTTGTTTTCTTTTTATTTTAAGAGGACTGCTTTTAATTCAGGAGCAGAGATGAAATTCTAGGTTCTTGTGTGCTCTGAAAAATTTCCAAAACTGAGCTAGTGCTTCTGCTCAGTACTTGTAAGCATATGGTAATTTTTACAGTATCACATATCGAGTTCCCACTTGGTATGATATGAAAGAGAAAAATTCAGTATTTGATATTGCTGCCTCATTATAATACCCTGACTTCAATAGCCTTCTGTTCAAAGAACTGGAACAGAATAGGGTGTGAGAGGCTACTTAGGACTACATCACTCAGTAATGTGCAGAAAATAAATTGAACAGCTCCTTATGCTGTATGCCTGCCAATATTTAAACATTTTTAAAAAATTCCTAAAGGGAAGGCCCATTAATGGAAGAAGTTGTTCAAGATACCTGATCACTTCTTTCAAAAGGATATTGGAAAAATGGTTTAGACACTGAAGCAGTATTTGGCTTGTCATTCTTGGGTGGAAAAGATTAAAGAATTCATATGCAAGGCATATTTTAAGTCACTAAGAATTTTTAACAGTCCAAAGTGAAAAGCACTTACTCTTCTTCTGAGGTTTTTAACCTGAAATCCATTGCTTCAAAGCACCCTGTGTGCTCACCATCTCTCAGTCATTAAAGGATGCAGTGCTTTGGATGACAACTTAAGCAATGAGTTGTGGTGATTTAGGAAGAATGAAACAGAAGAAAGAAAGAAAGAAAGAAAGAAAAAAAGCCAATTTAGCATTGCTACATGGAGCGTCTTTGTCCAACAAGTGGGATGCTTTCTTCTAGCCAGCTGTTCCTATGAGTTGGATGGTTTTGACTGGTTATTTTCCTTCCTCTGACTGGAAGGATTTGTCACCTCTTTGTATAAGTAAACAGTAAATTCCTTGGGAAGGAGAGCGTCTTTTGGTTGCATCTGTAAAATACACAGCAGGATATTTCTGGTCTGTGACACTAAATCAATTACAATGCTAGAGCTACATTAGTTGATGATGATGATGGCAACTAGACCATAAGACAGTCAAGGAAATCCCCAAAAAAGCAAGTCCCCAAAAGTCTGAATTAAGTTATGAAACTGTAGGCAGATTCCATTAGCAAAAATAAATTCTATGATGGACATGGTAAAATTCTACCTGTAAATTACCGAGAGCATTTGATTGACGTTCAGTTTTTCTCTACTCTTACGACTGTTTCTCAGTCAATCACTAGAGTAGTAACCAAACCCTTCCAAAATTTGAACCTGTGCAATTTAGGGGTGATCTTTAAGTTAATTGTCCTCTTCAAAAATATTTTTCAGTTTTTGCCAGCAAACACATTGGTGTAGAAGAGTCACAGAATCATTTTGGTTGGAAGAGAGCTTTAAGATATCAAGTTCAGCCATTAACCCAGCACTGCCAGGTCACCACTAACCCACATCCCTCAGTACCACATCTCCACAGCTCTTTGAAATTGATACTGAGGTTTCTCTGGCTGATCTCTGCTGACAGCTGTGTCACTGTCACACATCGCAAAATCTGCAACAGCTCTTTTCTCGACAACCTTTTTCTAGAGAGATTTAGGAACTTTATTATGAAGCAAATAGGTTTTAAATTATAAACTTATAACTTTATAGGAAAGTGAGAAACAAAGCAGGAGGACATATAATGAAAAGACAGGAAGTTATCACACATTTAAATGTGCATTTAAAACCTGGATAGGGTCTAAACACATGAATGCTGGAGGCACAGCTCCCAGTGCACTTAGGATACTCCCAGCCAACACATGAAACCACTTTAAAAGCCAGAGCTTTCAATTCTTGCAGGCTTTTCACAAAACAGATCCAACTGTCAACCATAGGCTCTTCTGACATAGCAACACCACAAAGGTTTGTTCTTCCGTGTGTTTTAGCAGCAGCTGAACCACAAGTGCTGCCTACACATGATGCAGGAATTAATTTGTAGAGAGATGTGGTGAACTACCAAGAAAAGACTTTTACAAAATCACTTGTGGTATTATTACTGCTTTTGGGACTACCAAGTGACAAGCATGATTTGTAGTGATACTCCACTCTGCTCTTGACCACAGCAAGCCCTGGCAGATGAATATTCTTGAAGTTTGCTCATTACTCACCAAGGCATGACCTGGGATTTTTAAAATACTTGTAGTTAGTGATGCTTCACTGTAGCCTCCTGTCCATGGATGATCAGCTCTATCAACCTCTCCCTTCTCTCTCAAGTGTGTTTTGTGAATTGTTTGCATTGCTTTTCCTCCAGCTCTAGGGCCTGCGGTGACCAGGCAGCTGATCCACATCTGTCTGCTGGTGGGAAATCAGGATGACAGACAGGAGAAAACATCCTCACTCCACCTCAGGAAATGATGCTCCTGAGATTGCACTCACCCTAACCAATCAGAAACTTAATATGTATTTATCTACTACATTAATGAGTGTCTGCAATTGATTCACATATATTTTAGACAGATAAAATCTGGACAAGTAATTTGTAGAAATGTTTCTTCTTCAAAGTTCACGTTACTTACACTTTTTATTATGCAATATTTGGTAGTATAGTAAGTGGACATACTAAAACCTAAGCAGTTTCCTCTATGTATCTATTTCAATCCATCTAGGATACATGTTTCTGACAGATCTACCTGCTGCATTTCAGAAAACAAAACAAGGATTTCTAGACTTCTAAATCCAGTTTATGATGTTCTTCATTAAAAAAAAAACCCCTCTATCAGAACCTTAGGATACCACCACACAATAAATGTTATGAATTTTCACCTAGGTGAGACCTGCTATTGAATTCTACACAGCCATGATTTGAGCCAGAGAGGTGAGTGAACTTCTTCAAACTTTATAAACTGAGAAAAGGGGGGAAGCCTTGATTTATCAAAATATGCAAGAAATACTGAAACTAACCTCGAGTGTTTTGTTAAAAACGCCCCAAAAGTAGACCGTCAAAAGCCTGTGAAGCTATCTCTGTACTTATGATAACAGGTTAGCTTTCTTTGGATTAAAAAAAAAAAAAAAAATTGAAACCAACGAAACCCCAACAAAACAGAAGTGCTGTTTCACATTTTTGGTCACTTGATGGCACTAAACTAACACTGTATACATATTAATCAGCAGCAACATAAGAATATCTCTGTGCCAGGGTGATTTTTTTTAAAGCTTGGTTTGATGAAAGTGCTTTGTTTTGTTTGAGGGCAGAGTTTGGACATGAAAGATTACAAATAAACAAACAAACCCAAGAAACTGTTGTGAAATCTGGCTAACAGTGTTCTGTCTCTCTTGTTAAAGTTCATGACATACTATAAATAGCATGATGTAACAGAATATGTAGTATTTCTGAGCAAAACAAAAGTCAATCTTCCAACATAATATAGCAGAGACCAAATCAAGTCTTCCAGTGCAAAATCTGAGAGAAATATCTTCAAACTTTTCACAGTGGTGTTCCCACCAAAATGTGCAGTCATCAGGTAGCACATACCCGTGGCAAAGCACGAGGACATCCTGGTCTTTTCCATGTCTAAGTATCTACAGGGAAACCACCAGTATTTCAAGGTAAAACATTTGGTTCATTGTGTGAATGCAGAGGTGAAGCAGGGGGAGCTTTGCTTGGATGGTCTCAGTCATGTCACAGGAAGCTCCTGGTGTGACAGATGGCTGAAGAAGACATTGCAGCCCACTGCATCTTCCATTAAAGGCACCCCCTCACAGACTGTCCAGCAAAACCTCTATATTATCTTTATTTATATTTACAAATCTGAGAACTTAGAAATCCTCAGCTAAAACCTTTTTTGGGACTTTTGAGGATGTGATGAGAGTAGTAAGGGAACATTTTTATTTGTCAGAAGTTTTAAGCTTTCAAAATATTTTCCCCTCCTACAAAGGAAGGAAAAAAAAATTTTGAAAACTTTCAAGCATCAGCAATCAAAAAGGCTTTCATTGGATCAAAGATCATATTTTATTCCAATAATGTCTTTTCTCTGGATATTTCTAACTTCTTTTTCAACAGGAAGTTACTTAGATTTCAAAACCTCCAAAGGTTTTGAAATTTTTTTTTTTTTTTTTTTACAACCTCCAAAGGCAACTTCTTATTTTGGAAACCAAAGGCAGGATATTTCAGCAAGCTGAAAAGGTGGGGAGGGGATTTATTTTTTTTTAAATGGTGTTTTGTTTTTTTTTCTTTTTCAAATGGGCATTACATTCAAGCCTTTCCTATAAATAGGTTGCTATGAACCAGTAGACCCAACAAGTTGTGGCACAAAATTCCCAGGCAGCTCTAGAAATGATGCTGCAGATTGCAGCCTCTCTCCCCCTTTCTTGCAGCACTCCTGAAAGAGTTGTCATGACTGATGGAGCAGCACTCACACAGAGGAACTTTCATAGAGCTGAGGATGGGAAACCCCATGAAGCCACATGCACTTGTCCCAGCTTAAGGGGAAGGAAATGTGGTCATTGTCTCTTAAGACCATATTTTTCCTTTTGTTAATTTTTACAGTTAAACACATTTTTTTTTAAATGTGTTTCCTTTTTTCTTCTATTACCTATTACATTTTTCATCTCCTTGCAGTATGGGACACTTTGATGTTACTCATCCTAAGAGAAAAAAACCTCCATGACTTCACCACTTCTGGAGCATTGGAGCATTTATCTGCAGGTTTTCTCATGTTGTCATTGTCTCATTGCTACAGAGAGTGAGTAATGATGAACTTCACTTTCTCATCTCCTCATCCTATTTTTAATAATTCTGCAACTATGAAGAAGTATGGTGGGAGTTTTTTGGACTTAAAAATGGCTTCAGTTAAGAGGAAGGTCTGCTACTTGCCAGCCAATGAATCCATTGTCAAAAATTTGGTGGCATTTGTCATCTTGAGTGTCCTCAACTATGTTAAGCTTGATGAAAGGGGCTGGCCAAAGCATTGCAGTGATTTCCACAGTATGCAAATCCAATTTCTACCCTCCTTTATAGTCATGAAATTTAATGGCTTTCTGCAGAAGGTAAATGAGGATGTTTGGCTTTCTTGGCTTAAAAATATCTTGTTCTCATGGCTATCTGATTAAATACTCACTAAATTTAATCCAGCCACAACAAACTGAATCTGTTAATGAAGCTGAATAAATCTGAGCTAAGCTAATACAAGCCATGTGAAAAACCACAGAGTTCTGTGCAGTCAAATGATATTTGACAAATGTTTTGAAATACAGAAATATGTATGAAAATCTTCTCAAAAATAATAGATGCAGGTCTAGTTTATACATGACAAATAAAAGCATAGGTTCTCATGCCTGAATTCAAAGTCATCAACTCATTGTCAGAGAAACAAAAAGAAAGGAGGAAAAACTCATGAAATTCTCTTTTCAGTATCAGACACTGTCATATAAGTCTCCTGTATTACATGTCTTTGTCTCTTATGCTTCCCATACATCTGCTGGAATCACATGACACAAAGCCTGATTTTTTATAAGCCTGATAAAAAATGATCATCATTTTAATTACACGTGAAGGTTTGATTATGTCTGTATATATGTAGCTCAGAAACCGTCCTCTCCGTACGCTGCTAAACTGTGATCATGTTCCAGATTGTCTTTTGGTCATACAACACAAACTCAATTATTCCCTTTATAGATTTCTAAAAGGTTTTAAAAACTTTGCAAAAGCAACCAGTCTGTAAAGATTTGAAACAAAGTCTAGCACTCACTGAAAGGGTTACTAGAAGAACTTTTTGGAAGAGAGGCACAGGAAGACCGAGTGGTTCTGCCTGGCTGAGAGGTGAGTTTGCCTCCCAAATGACATCAGCACTTCTCCTCTCCCCTCTGTGTCTTCATGGAACCTCATGATCCTTAATCAAACAGATTTGCAATACATTTCTACCTGAATAAAATGGGATAAAATGGAGAGATGACTGTGACTCAACCAGGAACACTCCTGGAGATTCCTAGGGAGACCTCTCATGTCCACTCACTCCATTACTTATCCTTTTTAGCCCTGAGCAGCCATTAGCTACCTAACAGGGCAGACCCACAGCTCTGCTGTATTCAGTTCCTTCTTCTCTCTTATTATTACATACACCCAGATATGCTAAGATCTATGCATCTGACAGATATTTAGCCTCACTAACTCTTCACTGAAAACAATTCTAGTTACAGGCCTTCCTAGTTGGAGAAAGTGCTTGTCAGAGTTTCATAATAACACTAAGAGATAAAGTATTGAACTCATTGGATAGGTTCTAGAGGGACAGCCCCAGCAAGGCTCCAGTTTGCAGCTCATCTATCCAGCAAACGTGGTTCCAGCAGTGGCTCCCACAGGATACACAGCACCTTGCATAAGGAGGTTGAAATGAGGTGGGGATCAGTCTGTTCTCTCACGTAATAAGTGGTAGGACAAGAGGAAATGGCCTATGGTTACATCAGGTTGGGTTTAGGTTGGATATTAGGAAGAATTTCTTCCCCACAAGGGTTGCCAAAACCTGGCCCAGGCTGCCCAGGGCAGTGGTGGAGTCCCCAACACTGGAGAGATTTCCAAGCCATGGAGATGTGATGCTGAGGGACATGGTTTAGTGGTGACCTGGCAGTGCTGGGTTAGTAGCTGGACTAGATGATCTGAAAGGTCTCTTCCAACCAAAATAATTCTATGATTCTAAGATTAAATTCAAGGAAGTGGATGCCAAAGTGATCAGCAGGGAAAGCAATCCATGGATGTCAACAGTTAGGGAATTTGCAGATCTGGGAGATGGTGTGGCCTCAGGCTGCTTTTGAAAGATATGGACATTGAGATTGAAAACAAAAATCATGTTGCTGTCACCTTCTAATTCTGAACAGCCTTGTGTCTGAGTGTAAAAAATGGGAAGGAAATTGTTGCATCCTCTTCTGCTTTGCAGAGACCAAAAAGACTGAAAAAAAACTCTGTATGATTTTCCTTATTCTCTTCTCTGTCAACATTTCCACCAGCTTCAGTAGACATGTAGATTAGGGAAGTCATAGAATCACTGTGGTTGGAAAGGGCCTCTTTAATGTCCAGCTTTAATATCTTTTTATATCTATAGCCTTCCCTT
>NW_008596887.1:38474-93956 GCF_000691845.1 Merops nubicus | reverse complement strand
TCTGGGAGATGGTGTGGCCTCAGGCTGCTTTTGAAAGATATAGACATTGAGATTGAAAGCAAAAATCGTGTTCTAATTCTGAACAGCCTTGTGTCTGAGTGTAAAAAATGGGAAGGAAATTGTTGCATCCTCTTCTGCTTTGCAGAGACCAAAAAGACTGAAAAAAAACTCTGTATGATTTTCCTTATTCTCTTCTCTGTCAACATTTCCACCAGCTTCAGTAGACATGTAGATTAGGGAAGTCATAGAATCACTGTGGTTGGAAAGGGCCTCTTTAATGTCCAGCTTTAATATCTTTTTATATCTATAGCCTTCCCTTTACAGAGCTTATTCATTTTCACAAATTCACACACTATATTTTTACTTACAATAAAAAAAAAAATTATAATTTAGTTACAGACTTCAAACAAATTATTAGTGCATGAGCACTGGAGGCTGAACTCAATACAAAGAGAAAAAAAAGGTTATGAAGCCAGATACTAAGCTAATGCAGCTTGGCATGGTTCCCTTAACATCAGTGGAGCTCTGTGGATTTACCCAAACTGAGAATCTAGCCTGTTCAAATTTAAAAATAAATCTGCAAGTACCTACTAAATTTGAACTTTGTACTTTGAAGTATAAGGCAGATACTTTACCACGGGTCTGTGCAGTCTTTGGTTGAAGTCCACTGGAATTTAGACATATTATTTTTGGCCACTGGAAAGTGCTCGTATTGTTTCCTGAAAGAAACAGAAACATGTTGCAAATTCAAAAAAAAAATTTATGGAAAAAATGTTTAAAAATAATTAAAATAAAGGCTATGGATTTTACACAAAGTACATTCCTTCACCTGAAATTAACATCTGTGTGCATGAAGATCTGCTGAAGAAGTCAGACTTAATTTAGCTATCTTCCTTTAGCAATTAATTGTGGTAACAGTAGCAAAAACTGTCTGTCTTTCTCCTCTCTGCTAACTGTTCATTTTCCTTTTAATCTCTTAATTCCAGACCTCAATAATGTGTGAAATTTTGGAAGACTTAGCCTTCAACAAAGAAGCACAATTACAGTTGTGTGCGGCGATGGCGCAGGACCTGGCTGATAACCATCCTTTCTGCCTTTGCAGCTTCTCTGCCTGTTGAAGGACCCCCCTCCTCTGCAGCCCCATGTACCAGACACGTGGGAGGCTGCGGGGTCCCACCAGAGACCTCGGTTGAGGGCAGACAGGCACAAAGGCTCTCTAAACAGAATGTATCCCTTGAAACGTTATACAGGATGATGAACTGACCTGCCAGGCCATGGATCACCGGTTGGGTATGTCTGTGAGGCCATGCACAGCCTTTAACTCAGAGCTGAAAAAAGCTGGTTTTCCTGTTATCCTGGGTTAAACATGACAAAATGGGAGTTTTGACTTTACAGTCAACAGTGGAAATCAGGAATAATTCAATCAAAATTCATGGTCTCAGGGGAAAAAGCCAGATAAACATATACACCCAAATCAATCACAGAATCATTTAGGTCGGGAAAAACCCTTAAGATCATCAAGTTCAGTCATTAACCTAACTCTACCAAGTCCACTGCTAAACCATGCCTCCCTCAGCACAACATCTACATGATTTTTAAACACGTCCAGGGATGGTGATTCAACCACTTCCCCAGGAAGCCCGTTCCAAGGCTTGACAACTGTTTTGGGGAAGAATTTTCCTACTGTCCAACCTAAACCTCCCCTGGGACAACCTGAGACCATTTCCTCTTGTGCTATTGCTTTTTACTTGAGAGAAGAGCCTGACCCCTACCACACTCCAAACACCTTCCAGATAGTTGTAGAGAGTGAGGAGGTATCCCCTGAGCCTCCTTTACTTCAGACTAAACAGTCCTGCACTCTTCGACCACTGGAAGCCACGCAAGTGTTTAACATGCATCTACCCAGCTACATAACAGGAGTCATGGAGGAAACTCATACTCTTGTCATCCACACTGCTTGATTACTCAGTAGTCCTCTGGCATGATTTTGCCTTGTGCTGACTAGCATGCTCTGCCATAATGGTCAGATTCAGATTTGGGGTTAGGAGGCATTAAGGACCATCCCCAAAAGAGCAGTATGAACAAGAATGATAAGACTTGGCTTCCTCCACCATTCTCAGTTCTCCCAAACCATACTAGCAGCTTTTGTGCCTCAAATGTAACAGTCTATCAAACCCAGGGTGTGAAATCCTAATTTTTCTTTCGTGCTGTGAAATTTTGGTAAATTGCAATGCACTTTTGTGTTACTGTGAACATTTTAAGTATGTGCACATGCAGTGGAAATTATATGTTAGAGCCTCAGGGGTACTACACTGAGTCTGAAGGAGACCTGAAGGGCAATTGGTACCTGGTGTAGACAGGATCAGGCCAAGCCCCTTTGCCTCAGGGCTAGGGAATGGTCCCCGAACAGATACTATTTAGCAGTACAGCCATAGTCACAGTGACTGCAATGTCAAGTTCAAATAATCAATGTAAATGCTGCAGAGGAACTTATTTCTGTGAACTGAAACACCACCCCACAGAACACAGCAGGTACAAGGAAAGACCTTTATACTCTACATGCTTTAGGTAAGTACATTAGTGTAAAGATATAAAAATAACCCCAAATATCAAAGCATAAGTCAGCCTGACGTGCTTTTCATTACAGTAATTCTTTTAAATAATATACCCTTAAAAAAATGTCCTCAGTTTTTAGCCAAGTGGGACTCATTGATATGCTGTATTATGCCTAAAGAAAATAGAACAGAACAATAATAAAGCCCCATGCTTTATTGGTCAGGATGCAACTTTTTCCATCTAGAGAGGTTCCTCTTTTCTCACTAGGATGAAAGAAGAATATGAATAATAAACTAAGTGGTAGCTCTAAGAGACCGGTGCTCTTTCCCTCTTGTGGAAGTTATAAAGACATAAAACAGGAAAAGCATCTTACAAGTGAGAGATGGCTATTTCTGAAAACATTAGGTGTGAGAACATTTAAGTCCTGGTGACCACTACTCAACTACATTCACACAATTCCTATTGTCTTAAGTGTGTATTTAGTGCTGATGTGTGCTATGACACTGACATATTCACACACCATTACTGAGTACATATTCTTGAGCCAGACTGCTCAAGACTCAGAACAGAAAACCCACTTCAAGTGTAGCTGAACAAACATTACAAATCCTGAGCCAAGAGAGACACAAACCTTCCCAGCCATGACAAATATATATTCAAAATGGCCTTAAGATACCGTGCAAACTTTAAATTGGTTTCTATTGTGATGGACTTTCTAGTCTAATAGGGCCAGATTTTCTTAGGAATTGGAAAACAACTTGAGACTATGGGACTGCTCCCCATGGTACAACTCTGAGGAAATGATGTTGATATTCATACAGAGCCAAAGTCACATTCTGCCAGTGTAAGAACAAAGGCAAAGCCTCACTAGCTGTGTTAGACAGCTGATTTGGGCAGTAATTTGACTAATTGCTGCATGTATATGCGGAAATCTGCTAACAAAATTCTGCTTGATGTTTTATTGAAGATCTTCTGCTGCATTGAAAGAAAACAGTTCTTCAGAGCACTGCCTGCTCCCTCCATCTGCAACCCACAAGCAGTGTGAGATGCACATGGGAAAGTGCATAGGGAAATTAAACTTTCTAGAACATTTTCTCCTCCTGGGGACAAATAGGACAAAGTTTTCGGCTATTAGCTCCTGAAGATAGGCACCTGAGTGCCCAACTCAGGATCTAATTTTAAGATTCTTAGTCCTGGTTCCTGCAGTGAATTTGAGAAGGGTCGGTGGTACTGTCTAAGGATTTGGTGACTTTATTCACCTTATTTTTAAAAACATAGACATGCTTCTCCACTGGAAGACAAATCACTGTTCTGTGGATCATGCAATTATAGCAGGTTGCATTTGGCCTTCAGTTATTGATTACAAAAAGTTAAAAGGATGTTGAGTTTACATATATAGGTTTAGCTAAAATAACAAAAAATAAAAATCTTTCTTGATACTGTCCAAGGCATTAAACGTTGACTTAAAAAATCTCCATTTGCCTTATGGACTTCAGGTGATTCAATGTCATTCAAAACAGGCATTCAGCAGCCTAATAGTTTTACCGTACCACAGACGTGTGCATTCCCTTGAAATGTATTTTCAGTTTACTTCTCAGGATGATTTTTCTGCTGGCATTAGAAGCCCAATTACAGAAGCAAAGCAAATTCCAAATTCAGTCCGCAAGCCTACATTATCAAAACCTTCTCCACTGGAAAAAATATTCATGTCAGGCTTGAAATACCTTAATCATATTTCTCTTTTTCATCCCCCAACACAATATATGAGGATATGATGTAGAAGAGCTAGAAGCTAGTCAGAAAAAGCTCTTCCCTGTGTTGTCTGAGTCATTTCAGAGAACTGTGATTTGAGTCTGAGCTTAAGCTCATGAGTTTGCAGTTTTAACATGATTATGCACATGCATGACTAGCACCCATACTCAAGTGCACATGCTGCACATTTTAAGTCAGTGGTTCCCAGCATGTCTGAGTTTGGTTTGTTGCTGTGTCTGAAGCAGCAATGATAGCTTTGCAAGAAGCTTTAGGGAAAGGTAGTGGTTGGTTTGTTTTTTATTCTCTGCTGCTTTGATTTCTTACAATAACAGAAGTATTAGTGTGAAAACTTTGAGCTCAGATGGGAAAATTTCCAAACTGAATGGCTATGTATTCATAGACTGATGAAGTTTAGATACCAATGAAATATGTGCCTGAAACCTTAGATGAGCAAGTCCACTTCACTTTGCACAGCCATTTGTTTGAGCTGCTGTCTAGCAGCTGATGCACGATCTTTTCCTCTCCAATCTACCTCATGTAGATCTGACAGGTGAAGTAGGGAAGGCAGTAATTCTATAGCATGGACTGCTCTAAGTGTGGCCAGTAGGAGCTAAACAGTGTGTAGCTGATACATAGGAATGTTCTGTTTTAATCATACAAATCAAAGGTTGGTGTAACAGACATCATAGCTGGTGAGCCCCTATTAAATCATGTCTTTTCTACCACTTACTTATTACCTTTCCCAGCATTATATCCAGTTACATCTGGTATACACTTCTGGTGGTTTTGTTTTAAATAACTGGTTTTAAAATGGGATTGTTTCAAATGACTGGAAAGATGACAGAGCCACTGGTTCTTTAAAAGGTTTTCAGATTCCCCTCCAAAATGCTTCCAGGATCACCACTGGTGAAGTGGGACCACACAACCAACTCACCAGGGACAGCAGTCTATACTAGACATCCTTATGCTGTTGTCAGTGTGGTGGAGGACTAAGGGCACTTTATGAGAACCAGATATTGCCAGAGGGCTGAGCAGACAGAGCTGTAGTGAAGTAGCAGCAAAGGATGTGTCATGGTTCAGCCTCAGCTGGCAGCCAAACCCCAGCAGCCACTGGCCACTGCTCCCTCCTCCCCTGCCACATGCCAGGGGAGGAAAATTGGGAGGAAGAAAAATCCAAAAAGCCCGTGGGCTGAGATAAGGACAGTTTAATAGAACAACATAAAAAAGCAGAGACAACAGCAATAATGACAAAACCAGTGAAATGATCTACAGAGTAAGTGATGATAAAAGTCTTACCTGAGACACAGCTCTCCCTGCTCCAGCCATAAATTGATGCTACCTACTGAAAACAAACAGCAGCACCATAGGTCAGGCCTCTCCCCCCCCCCCCCCCTTATATAGAGGTCATGACATGAGCCTGGTATCAAACACCCCATGGGCTGGTTGGGTTGTTTATCCCACTGTGACCCTGCCCAGCTGCAGCCCCTTGTGACCATTAACCCCATCCTGGACAAATCCAGGACAACACGTTAGCAGAACAAGGGGGACCATGCTTTATAAAATGTGATACAGAGACTTGTCTGAAATGAGCTCCTGCTTTCACAGAATCCCAGCATGGTGGGGATCAGAAGGGACCTCTGGAGAGCATCTAGTCCAGCTCACCTGCCAAAGCAGGGTCACACAGAACAGGTTCTGCAGAATGGCATCCAGGTGGGTTTGGAATCTCTCCAGAGAAGGAGACTCCACAAACTCTCTGGGTGGCCTGCCTCAGAGCTCTGGCTCCCCCACAGCAAAGAAATTTTCCCTTATGTTTAGGTGGAATTTCCTGGTTTCCAGTTTGTGCCTGTTGCCCCTTGTCCTGTCTCTGGGCACCACTGAAAAGAGTCTCGCCCCAGCCTCTTGACACTCACCCTGTAGATACTGAGCAGCATTGATCAGATCCCCTCTCATTCTTCTCTAGGGTACACAGACCCAGATTTTGCTAAGTTACCATAACTTTGCTGAGTTACATGTGTTGCAAAGCCTTATAAGATTGCACTGCTCTATTTACCTTTGCTTTTATTACCTTAAAGCCAATATGGATAAGGCTAGTCCTATAATCATCCTGTCACGTGGCCATTCTGTCACACCACAAGAGCCAGCACATTTTAGACATGCGCAGCAGGCACAACATTTTTTTCGTCATAGTGACCATTCTTCTTTTGGAGAGCATGGCCAGGAAGAGGGTGGTGCTGCCACCTTCTGTGGCTCTTTTACTCTCATTGCAGGTTAGCAAGTACAACCAGGAGCATCTGAACTGCTCAAAGATGCCCAAATAGCAGTTGTGCCCTCTTTTAGGATCTGAGCACAGGAAAGGGAGAGCCCCTGCACTCTTCCTCACTCTTGAGGATGTGGATGAGTAATTATAAAGCTCTGGATGTGGGAGGGGCATGAATCATCACAAACACTCCTGCCAAGTCCAGCCAGTGCTGACACTGGGGTACTTAGAGAAACTACAATGAAACTAACCACTGTTTATGACCTTTCATTACTGAGATCTCAGTTCCTAGTTCAAAGCAGATGAAACAATAAATATTTAGTTTGAGCAGAGGTAGTTAAATGGTATATAGAACTTCACATTAAGTAAAAATCTGTATTTTAGACATTCTTTCTTTCCAAGCTCTTGTTGGTGTTCCAACAAAAATTAATAATTGACCTACTATAAAACCTTATTCTCTTATTACTTGCTTGAAGCTTTCATCAAAAACAGATATCTTGAGTGTGTTAGGTATTTGTTTCTTTTGCTGATTTGCTGTAACATTAATCTCTACAATGAGGTTTTGTAAACACCTTCCTGCTGCTAAAACAAATTTCACCTTCAGACACAAGGGGACTGGATTTTTAGACAGGGATAATCCTGGACTCAGCAGTACTGGATTTTGGAAGAGTGAGTGAAATATAGCCCAAGCTGGGCTGACTCAGTTGGCAGGCTGAAGCTGAGACAGCTTAACAAGAAATGAGTCTTTGAAGATCCTGTGGGTTGATACTTCAGTAGTATGCTGCTTATCTGAAACTTCCAAGGGACTGTATGAGGACTAGGAAGCACTATTTTGTGGCTGTAGAATAACAGACTTTTCCCTTAGGAATACGGGAAGTCCACCTCAGTTGATTCTGGTCCACCACTGATCACTGGACCTATTAAAGGGGCTGCAGATTCCCTTGCTTCAGGAGTACATAGAAACTAGAGCTGAGTGTTTGCTCATGCATTACAAAATTACAGGTACTACAGTGATACGAGTTGTGTAAGTCTGATGGATATGCAGGCAGATAAACACAGGCATGTTCTTAAAACCTAAACAAGACCCTCAAAAGTTGATGCCATCAATATGTGTATGACACCAGTTTGATGCAGGTGAACCTCTCAGGCTACAGTCTTGGTAAGGGATTGCTTGGATGAGGCTTGACTAACAGAGCTATAGGATGTTCTCTAGATAAGAGCAGTTCCTGAAGGGCACAAGGGAGGTGAAATGTGAGCTATGGTTTTCTACAGCTGTGGCACATGAAGTGGGAAATCTGTGCAGTTACTGGTACCTTAGCTCTAGTTACAGGAATAAACTACTATGGTGGTCCATTGTCATGGGAATGTAACTTTCCCTTTCAGCTCTTACTTCATTATGCCCATTCTGTGTCAGATTCTGCCTGGAAAAAAAAAAAAAATCTAAGCAGAAACTTCAACTAGTGAGTGTTTTAATGATGTGTTTATTTCGTGTACCTTCCTTGTGCAAAAAGCTGCTTGCATTTACTTATTTTTTTGAAATAACTCAGATTGTCATTTGACTTCAAAAGCTCTGCAGCTGTGCCCACCTTAGCAAATGTGTGGGTGAATAGGAGTGGATCTTCAGACATTCAGATTAGATATGTTTCAGAAGGTGTTACTTGGGACTAATTCTCTACAGTCATATGAGCTGAATGCCTGTCAGGGACTGGAGTGCACTCGGGTGTGCTGCTGGAGTTGTTTGTTTTTAAATAATTTCTACAAGTGTCCACAGTTCTGAATGTCTAAGCATTATCCTTTAAGTATTTGACAGACAGGTCTTAAGGAGCCTTATAAATCTTTGCAGTTCCAGAGTGGTTGAAATAAAAGCTGTTATCGGGTTTTTCTCACAGCTAAGGGAAGCAATATACTGAACTATTGCATAACTTGCCAAAAAAGAAAGTCTTTATTTGAACTAGGAATATATTCCATGTCTATTGACTTCCAGCTAGTTATTAAACCTCTCTTCAGTAGTTCAAACACATTTTCTTTCAGAACAACATATGGCTATAGATTTGCACCTCAAATTATGCAAAATAGTATTGCTTATCACCACCACCACCAAAAAAAAAAAAACAGGCAGGCAATATCTTAGCTGTATCAGCTTTGTTCTTTGTGACCACATGATGCAAAATCAAATGCCAAACAAAGCCAAAATAGAATGGTATTTCAGTCAAACTACATTAATTTTGTGGTACTCTAAATATCCACGCAACATGCAGGTTTATATAAATCAGGGGTGCGACTTGTAAGCAAAGATATTCACTAGCAGAACGTTCTGTGTTATTTAAAATGAGTAAGTAAGAGCCAGACTGTGCAACACATTAACACGGATTTTCAACTTTGTAAACAACAGTGACACATTTCTGATTCACACTTATTTTTATTAAAACAAAAACATTTTAAATTTTGTCTAGGTTAAAAATATTCATACAGCAACTTTTTGTCCTCTGCCCAAAGCCTGCCCTCTATTAGATCAATTGACATTTCCGTTGAAACCCACATCTGGCTTCTGCAACTACAGTGTCCATCAATGAAATTCCTGGTTGTGAAAGAGCAACAAGAACATGGTACAGCAGATAAGGTTGCTGACATGTCTCCAAATAGGATTTCCTCTCTGGAAATTTTGAATAGTCAATTCTGAACACTTTTAAAGATTCTCCCAAATAGACAGTGAAACTTTATTGTCTTCAACTAGTATTCTAGAGTGAAATAGATGGCTACCCCTTTTAATCTCTCATTCTGCCTACAGACGTGTTCCTTGTCTGATTGGAAAAGTTTAAAAAGGAGTCTGCAAAACAACACCAAAATGCACCTGGCCAGTTGTGAAATGCTGATTTTCTAAAACATATTCCTTCCTGATTTCTGTAAGTAATCTGTTTATACCAAGAAGCGTGAGGTTTCATTATACTTAATTATCTTAGCATAATTATAAATGCTAATGGTCACATAATTATCTAGTTCTTTTTAAAATCCAATCACTCAACTCACTATTTCACTGAAAAGGTCTCTTGGGGCTGTAAATCCTATATTTTGCATGAAATAATATTTCCTTGAGTTTGTTCTTCATTAAACTGCCATTAATTACAGCATGTAACCTCATGTTTTGGAAGAGAGAAAGACTGGGTGCTTGTCGTAGTTTATATTAATATCATTATGTTTCAGTGCTCATTTTCTAAGTTGAAGACATAAAAGAATACATAAAAACCTAATGAATCATAGAAAATAACAAGTTTTATAAGCACCATTACAGCCACTACCTTAAATCATGATGCAAGCAGTCCTATTGAAAAATATGTCAGGTCTGAAATCAGTCCAAAGTATGTAGGTGAATACCAAAGAGATGAATCCAGGGTTTTTCCACCCTGCAAGTGATGTCCCTGATCACTCTAAATAACTACCTTACCTGTCATCTCCTCTTTCCTGCATTTCTATGGGTCAGCAAACAGGCTCATCTCATCTCTTCAGCATTCTCTGTTCTTATCTCTTTCACAGTATGAACAAGATCTTCTTGCCACAATGTGACCTTCAGCATCTTTTAGTGTCTTTGTACTCTTTATTCCACCACTTGTTGAAGTCAGTGGTGCTTACATGTGTGCTGCAAGGCTTTGCTGGTTAAGCAGAACCCTAAGCTCATATTTAAAGTTTCACAGGCCATCCAGTGCTCTTCATTTTATCATAGGATGGTTTGGGTTGGAAGAGACCTTTTAAGGTCATCTAGTCCAACCCCCCTGCAGTCAGCAGGGACATCTTCCACTAGAGCAGGTTGCTCAGAGCCTCAGCCAACTTGACCTGGAATGTTTCCAGGGATGGGGCATTGACTACTTCTCTGGGCAACCTGGGCCTCACCACCCTCACTGGAAAAAATCTCTTCCTTACATCTAGTCAGAATCTCCCTTCATGTAGTAAAAAACCATCACCCTTTGCCCTGTCACAACAGGCTCTACTAAAAAGATTGTCCCCATCTTTCTTATAAGCCTTCTTTAAGTACTGAAAGGCTGCAGTCAGGTCTCCTGACCTTATTTTCTTGTCCCACACTGTTATCTGACACTGCTTGACTGAAGTTAATGAGAGCATCCATTATCAATTATATCTGTACTCCATAAACCTGGGCCTAAGTGTCAGTAAAAATGACATGTAACAATTAATAAAACCGGAATAAAATAAAATTAATTAAAAGAGCCCAGTAAATGCTCTGCAGACCTCAGACATGGAGAAAATGGGCTCTACAGTGTGACCCATTTGGATTTTAGGCTAGCATGGCAACGCTGAACGATTTTGCTGCTCATCACACTGACTGAACAAAGAAAATACAAGCAATGATTTTTATCATCAAGACTAGTTCTTGGCAAAGAGAGGTCAAGGATTTGCTGTTTAGAAAAGCATATCTCGGAGGATAAATCAAGATTTATAAGACTCAATACTCTTGTAGCTAGCTAGGAATTTATGTTACATTTCAAGAGGATCCCAAGTTTTTAATCCTGTATTTTCTCCCTTGTCTGCCATTCTCATGTTTAATGGTTGGAGTCACAGTTATATTTTTAAAAACTATAATACACACCACAATCTTATTCTCTGATGCTTTTCTGGACCTTCACCCACTCAAGGCACTGTTCCATCTCATTCTTTCTGGTGCCTTGCTGGAGCCCTAGGCTGAGAGAAATCCCCTAAACCTTGTCAAAGAAATGTGGGCTTTTCTGCTCAGGAAAGAAAAGGCGATGCTTCCCAGCATCACAAGATTAGTTGACTTTGGAAGGCACCTCTGGAGACCTCGGTCCTCAAACAGGGTCAGATAGAATAGGTTCCCCAAGACCCTGCCCAGTTAAGTTTTATACATCTTCTTTTTGCTCTGCTTGCTTATCTTCTAGAAAGAGAGACCACATTTTTAAGCCCATACCTCATGGATCACTCAGATGTAAAATCTTGACTTAAATCCAACAGACAAAATGTTTTATCACAGATTTCATTTAAGAGTGTTTATCACTTTTTAAAATATGACACAGAGTTTGCACACGGCTGTAGAATTCATGGTGCCAGCTATAGGTCCTGAAGCACCTATATGAAGAAGAACCTGCTTGTTATTTTTTTTTGTCATGTAAATTGTAACACATAAGGGTATATGTGTATATGTATATATACACACATATGCATTGCACACATATATGTATGCACATACATATATATCTATCTACATACAAAAAGTGTTTCCTTGGTGTATACATGAAAAGTGGGCAAAGCCAATCTTACTGCTTTCTTCCTTTCGCTGAGAAAAATAAAAAAGGTTACTCATCTGTATACAAAGGAAGAAACCAAATCATCTGCCCAGCTGCAAATGTTGAGGGTAATAAACATTGAAAGCAACACCAAGCAACAGAAGTAATTTCATTTCTCTGCTTTGAGTAGCACAAAGTGAAAAAAACATAGCCCTTCTTCTTCTGAGGTCAAACAGATTGCAAAGTAGTTACATAAGCTAAAAAGAAATTGTTTGCTTATAGATATCTTCCACTATGAAAGCTCGTGATTAAAATTGGACTAAGCAAAGACTAACAAACAACACCCAAATACCCGTAGAACATGTCATTGAGGAGCAATGTCATTACCATCATGCTTGTGAGTACTTCCATTTGCAGGGACAATGGGTGAGATCACCACCTACATGAAAGAGCATATAGTCAACTGAAATTGATGGACCTCCTTTAGTTGTGTATAAACTGCTGGTTGTTCATTCCCCTACTGCTTCTATGCTTCTTGATGTGGTTGCTAATAAAGCTTGGCAACTATCGTGGCTGATGAAATCTAGTGAGTGAAGCAGAGAACAATGGTAAAGTATAACTGAAAATTATACTATAACTTCCAATCTTAAACTTTGTGATCAAAAATTGCCAATTCGAGTACTCGGAGAAGATAATGGATTTTCTGAGAATTCTTTCAGGTAGTCTTTCCTTGGCCAGCATACAGCATCTAGGAACAGGCATCAGTGACCCAGCAAGGTTTACAGCACAAAGAAGTTGCAATGCCTTTAAAATGTGTGTATCCCATGTGTTGATCACCACAAACTGTGATGAGAGAACCACAGTGCATTCTCTACAGTAAGCAACTCTTCTACACTAATAGTGTGATCATGTAATGACTGGATGACCTCTTTCCAGAAGCTGTCTTGGTACTAAGTTGGGAGTTATTTTGGAGAGTTTTACTGAAGATTGTTTTCAGTTCTGAAGAGGCATTCAGGTTCATTCACAAGTTCTGTTGCTGAAGCTACTAACACCAAGTCAGAGTGCAAAAACTGCTTTCTTGAGACAGCATTTCAAATACATATACCTCTTGCATAGCTACAATGGCTCCACCTTTTTTTTGTAAATTATTTTCAATCTAAGATTAACCTTCATGACTCCCTTCAAATTCTCTTAATTTAAAGGTCATCAATGAACCGATAATAATTTTTATCTATAATTTTATATTTTTTTTAAAATCCAAATAATATGTTATATTGCACATTGCCTATTTGTTATATTCCATACTGTGTAAATGTACAGTTTGAAGAAGCCAGAAATATGGAACCAAGTAATTTGCAGAATTTGTAAAAAAGTTTTAGTAAAAAACTGGTGTGAGTTATTAATTGCAAATGTTTATGAACATAGTATGAAACAGTTCAGAAGTCACACTTCCAAGTGGAAAAAAAAAAAAGCTTAACTCATTCAAACTTGCTTAAAGAAAGGATTAAAATTGTCCCTTGATTTACCAGGAGAAAGGAGAAATTGAAAGTAATAACTATTAATCATAACTGGGGCTTTTTGGAACACCTACAAATTAAAGAATAATACAATTCATTCTGAGGTTTATTAATGTAAAAATGCTAAGTTATGTCAGTCCAATAGTACTACGAAAAAGGGAAACTTTTCTATTTGTACAGCAAATAGTGTTGAATAAGTCAATGTCAAATATGTGCTCTCCAGTTGTAACTGAAGAGTGTGTTAGAGAACAGCTGTGGAAGAAGATATTTTCAAACCAGCAATCTGGTCATTCTGCACCCATGAGTTTTAAAAGAGCTGGCAAAGGAACTCAATGAACGTTAATGCTGAAATTTAGTCAGTCTCAGAGCACTAAAGAAATTCCATTAGACTTTTTTAAAAGTTGCCATTGTATTTTAATAGGTAAGAGGAAAAGTCTAGGCAATTATGGGTCTAACAGCCCCTTCCTGTTCAAATAATAAACAGCTGACAGAGAATAAGCAAACCTAAATGCCAATATAATTCCATGCTACAGTTCCTTTTAAGTGCTAATATAGTACTGATCTAGTTAACCACAATTCACATGCACAGACGGAAAACAGATCCTGTCTGACCAACTTCATAGTTTTTTTTTTCAGTAGAAGTTGAGGGATAAACATAACACTGCTTAACTTCTATAAGTTTTTGACAGGGTTCAGCACAACTTTCGGGATAAAAAGTAGTGTGGCACATATCACTGATAGAAAACTTACTAACCGGTCCTTGCAAAGGAGGGGGAAGATGTTGGGCAGTTATTTCTTCCCAATGGGAGCAGATCTGGAACCATTTCATACCTCTATCATTACTGACTAGGTTTGCAGATGACAGGGAGACTGTGGGAAAGGTGAGTGATGAAGAGGAAGAGGTGAGATGCTCCATGTAAGTAGATTTTCTTTTTCAAACAGTCACATATGATGCTGCTCAAGATAACCCTCTTTATGCAGAGGAAGTCACCAAGTTGTGAAGAAATAGCTCAACTTCGTACAAGTGCTTATTGTGTGGCTGCAGTGCTGATGTGATCCTTGGATTGTAAACAGAGTGATCTTAAGGGCTGCAAAATTATATTCCCTCTTCATCTGGCATGCATCTGACTGTTACTGCAATCCTGTGTTACTGTTTTCTCCATAGCCCGAGGAAAATGTTTACAGTTTGGAGAGGATTCAGGGAACAGTCGTGATAGATATAAAAGGACAAGTAAACATACCTTGGAGAGAGAGGGAGGGAATGCAAGAGCTCTGTCTGTTTAGCTCAACAAGGAGCAGATAGGAGGATGCCTTTGGTCACAGCCTACAGCTGGCTTCAGGGGGAAAATAAGTCAGAATAGAGCACTCTTGGGTCTGGATGTAAAATCATGAAAAGGTTCAGCACCATTAGCTGGAGATACCTACAGTCTGTGGTAGTTAAACATTTTAATTATTTACCAAAATCTGTGCTGAAGTAATCTGGAAATATCTCACTTAAGATCACAGGTTCTTTAAAGGGTTTTTCATCACATGCAGGAACCAACACAGTGAAGTCCTATGGGCAATATATGAATGCGGATAGCTGAGTCAAATCTTACCCACAACATCCTTCCAGTCCAGCATATTTATTTCATAGCCTGGCAGGAGATGAAAACCCACCATTCTGGTACCTTCTCCTGCACACAGAGAGCCTCTTGGAGCCAGGAGCTGTTATATTTGCGTGGGATAAGCAATTAGTACTGGAGCAATCTCTCCTATGCCATCTGCTCATGGCTCAGCACTAGGACTGAGCCTGCACCTGCACTGGAGTCTAACTCAGATAGGCTTGTACAGTATGGGCAGGAAAGCAGGTTAAGGGATCGCAGTGGTATCTTCTTTCTACATAATCTTTGAGTCTAGTTAAACAAGACTGCATGACTTTATTAGGTATCATTCTTGAGCAGGACTGTGGATGGCACACTAAGGTCTATTCATTTAGGACCACCAGAGGCAGCCTTATTTAGATAGTCTAAGAGCAAAACAACTCTACACACAACAAAACACCTACATCGTATTTATCAGAGTGCATTCCGAGTGCACCAATGGGCCTTAGATGCCCTTACCAGATATAATGTCCCAACAACATTTTTCCTGATACCTTTTCCTTAATCATAGCTTGGGAGATGATTTAGATTCAGTGAACAGATCCTTTCTGGAAAAAACAAACAAAACAAAACAAAAAACCAAACAACAACCCAAACAACAAAACAACAACTACCTTTAAATCTCCTTCAGTTTTATCTTTCTCTTGTATTTTTATTTACAAGTTCCAGAAAGTGTATGAGAATTTATTTTCTTTCAGTGTCTGTATCTGGTTATCACCACGTATAATCTTTGTATTGCACAAGCATAATAGTATTTTGGGCAGTTAGAGTAAGGACTTGCTCTTAGTTATCTAGTCCTGTCAAATATGAATTTCAGCTAAACACTTAGCTGTTGGAACAGAAGAAGATTCTTTTGTAATTCCTGTTTTCTGAATATTGTGTTCATAGCATTATAAAAGCCTGAATTGTCCTCAGCTATTTGTCTGTATTGTTGTAAAGTCCAGCTGTTCAAAAGGCAGTTGGACAATAACATCATGTTGCTTCTCGAAATCACTCAGATACAGGCACAAAGAATGGCAAACACACCACATTGCTTTAGTAAATGCTTTAAGCTCAGAAGGGTGGGAAAGGATCTCTTGAAAAGTTCTGCTCTTTGGCCAAAACTAAAAAAAGCATTCAGACTGAAAATTGAAACAGAAGGTTACACTGAATTCTGCACAATTTGGGAAGGGAAGATTAGATGTAGGTAGAAAAATAGGTTAAAGTCCCAGTCCAGCCTAATTTCCAAATTAAATTCAGCAGTCAGATGTTGTGATAATGCTGCCTAATCTCAAGGGCACCTGCAGATTTTACACAAATGGTTCCTCAGAGCTAGAGCTTCTCTTGAGGAGCATTGTCTCCACTACCTTTACTAAGGGAAATCTTTCAGTCTTGTGGTTGGAACATTTTGCCATGGGGTGGTCAAATGGGTTGGTGTCCTCTTTGGAAGCAACAGAAAATGAAGTAAGGTTTTCTGGCCAGAACACTGCTGCTGTCATCATAGAAGAGGGGTTGGTCCCTCCCGAGTGTGGTTTGGAGAAAACCTGGGGAAGTTGATGAACAGGTAGCAACACCTGAATCTCCTGGAAGCACAGAACAATGTACCACAGGGCAGGACTTCGGACCTACCTCTGTCCTCAGCTTCCCTTGGTAAATACCCGAACTCCCTCAGGCTGCTAACTGCTGTGAAAACTGTTCTGGGACACTTAACTTGCACTGGGGTTGCACTGAGTGCTCTCCTGCCTAACTCCACACAAAGGCTTTCATTTCAGGAGTCTAGACACATAAAAAGTAGGCACCTACTTTGGCAAACCGCTGAGCTTTGTAGCCTCAGTCTCAGACTTTTAACGAGTCTACTTCACTGAGAGCACTGTTGCAGGAATTGTACTTGCTTGATATATCAGCATGTAGGTTTTGTTCGCCTCAGTTGAATAAAGTAAAGCCTATAATATACACAACTTTTGTTAACATTCCATAAGGGAATGTTGTGCTGACCATGGCCCTGAAGGGAATGGCCATGACATTTCCTCAAATGTATGGAAGGGTTTGAAATCCTTAGAGCTCTTGTAGAACACAAACCAGCAAATCTGTTTCATTGTAAGGAAAAACAATCAGGCCAGCCTTTTCCCCACTGTTGTTTTCCTGGGTAGATCCTTTGCTCCAGTCTTGTGTTGTGTGTTTTGTTTTTTTTTTTTTTTAATTCAGTAGTTTTCTGAGGTTTCCCAAATTCCCCAAGCTTCATACACTTGTTCTTTTTATGGACAAAACATGAGTGTCCATCTATACAGCATCTCAATCATGTAGCTTCTTTCTTATCTTGCTTTCAGATTCCCACACCATAGTACAAATATGGAACAAAATATGATGTGTGACTTTTTTCTACACTGTGGGATACTTGTGAGCTATTTCTTCACACTAACCTTGCTGAGATACATGGATGTCCTTCAAGAAGTCCAGGGAATATAGAATGACCAGCTTTCTCAATCCATTCTTTGTAGACCACTGTCTACATCCTGGGGTTAGGTTTTATGTCCTGTGATGACTAATGCTTCACAAATACACAAGTTTCTACATTAATTCTTTGCCCTTGCATCAACTCTGAGCCATGTGGTGTTTGACAGACCCTTGAGCACAGATGTGGTGCAGCATTGTCTCTCAGTAACAACGCTCTTAGTCCATGTGGTGATGTTCCCACTGCACAGCCAGGGAGTTAATTTTTCATTGAAAACTACAAATCTCTTTATTTGGATCAGGCTTGGATTAATTTGTCAAACCAGACTCGCAGGGCTGGCTATTATCTTTCCAGGGGATGGTGATTAGATCTGTACATAGGTTGGGGGTCTAATCACTGCCTTATGCATTAATAATAAATATTATAACCTTCTTTGCTTTATGTTTTTCTAGCTGTGCAATCTGTCAAACAGTTTATCTTCTTCACTAATTAGGCTGAGGGCTTTGGGGGAATTATACCATAACTCCTAAATCTCCTTCCTGATTAGCTCTGTGTTTACCTTCATCATTTGATTTGATTTGATAGTTTTTACTATTATTTTAATACAGAAGAAGACAATTTTTAATACCCTTGCTGGAGGGAATTGGTACTTTGACTGTATAACAATGGTGTCAAGTGCTACCACCCTGCTGTCCTTTCCCAATGCTGAAAGTGGCTTTAAATGTCAGTAGGAGAACTTCTCTGTGCTTCTGGTACCCTCCAGGGATGGGGACTGCCCTGGCAGCCTGGGTCAGGGTTTGACAGCCCTTTACTGGGAAGAAGTTTTTTCTAATATCCAACCTAAACCTCCTCTGGTGCAACTTGAGGCCATTTCCTCTTGTTCTATCACTTGATACTTCGGTGAAGAGACTGGCACCCACAAATGAGATCCATCACTTCTATGACCATTGGTTGGTGACCATTGGATTTTGTCATTCAATGAGAAATAGGGGAAGTTTCCCGCGCAAAACTTTTGCCCTCTTTCTTTGGGAGCTGAGAACTATATATGGATCACATAAATACTCACTCTTAGAGGAGCTGCAGAAGGTAGAAAAAACACTCTGAAAAATGTTTTCTAAGTTTAAATCCTGAAGTTATGAAAGAAAGTGGCAGACTACAAATGAAAGACTTGGTAGAAAACTTTTTTTTTTTTACAATAGCTAAGGGCAGTGCTTAGGTGAGGTAAGGAAAGGGGGCTCTGGAAAATGGGCATCATAAAAATACCCCTTAATTTAGGAGTTCACATGCAAAGAATCAATAGCTTTCTCAAATCAAATAACTCAACATATATATTTTTTCTGTTTAAAAAACCACAACCAACACCAAACAGGAAATTAAATGCAAACCTACCAAATATGCATAGGAAAAAATTAAAAAATTGAAGGAAATAGAAATTACATTTCCTACCAGAACAATGCCTTGGCTGCAGAGGACATTTACAAACTCTGTGTTCTGTTTTTCTGGTTAAACGAATAGCTTGATGTGCTGTGTTGTTTTTGCATGGTCGACAGCTATGGGAAAACATACTTCAGCTATAATGCAGTGAAGGAAAAGCTTCATTTTTATATTTCCTGATTTATTTTTTTTTTAAAATTTGAACTGTGGAAGCAAAGCATAATATTACTGTGGCTGCTTGGTTTTAATAAAGGTTTGAAATGACACAGAACCAAATGAGATGTGGCAAAGCCCTGTAGGTGATACTAGTCATGCTGTAAGCGATGATCCAGCATCAGTACATGCAGGACACTGTCCTGTTGTACTTGGAGGACAAAGAAGAGGAAAATTAAGGTAATGGTGAGGATTCTAGAACACCAGTCTTATGAGAGGCAGCTGAGGGACCTGGGGTTGTCAAGCCTCAAGAAAAGGAGGCTTAGGTGAGGCCTTACCACTCTCTACAAAGATCTGAACAAAGGCTGGAGCGAGGTGGGGGTTGGTCTCTTCTCTCAAGTAAGAAGTGGTAGGACAAGAGGAAATAGAGTCAAGTTGCACCAGGGGAGTTTTAGGCTGGATATTGGGAATTTTTTTTTTATGGGAAGCTTTGTCAAGCCCTGGCCCAGGCTGCCCAAGGCAGTGGTGCAGTCCCCATTCCTGGAGGGATTGAAAAGCCGTGGAGA
Source organism: Merops nubicus (assembly GCF_000691845.1). Classification (NCBI taxonomy): domain Eukaryota; kingdom Metazoa; phylum Chordata; class Aves; order Coraciiformes; family Meropidae; genus Merops; species Merops nubicus. The sequence continues at coordinate 74,398 of NW_008596887.1, read as the reverse complement.
TGTGATGCTGAGGGATGTGGTTTAGCAGTGACCAGGCAGTGCTGGGTTAACAGTTAGACTTGATGATCCAAAAGGTCTCTTCCAAACAAAATAATTCTGTGATTCTACAATATCTCAACAAGAAGGTGTTGAGTACATTGAATACTCCAGCAGATTTTAGAGAATTTCTTCCTTGGTCCCATATCAAAAGAATTTGTAGTAACTTGAGTCAGAGTACCTTAAAAGTTGATCAGTAACGCAAGCTTGGGGGTGGACTAATCCTGGAAAGGAAAGAGGAGAAAAAAAGTTTCCTCAGACCATCTTGTGTACTCTGCCCAGCTCACTGCCTGCCTTGACCACAGCCAGTCAAATCTAGGGGTTTCCAATTAAAAAAAATAAACAACAACAACAACAAAAAAAAAAAAAAAGAAACAAACAAACAAAAAAAACCCACCACCAAACCAAAAAAGAGAGAGACGAGAGATTGAGCCACCTAATTCTCTGTGTCCATGATAATGAGGTTTTGGATAAACAAACAGTTTTTGAAACTTAAGCTTCTTATAGTATTAGGGAAAAGAAATCCTCAGATGTCACTGTAATGTGTCCGCTTATGTTTTTTAACACAACTATGTCATGGAAGTGCAGTGGATGGCTACTCTCAACTAGCACCCCGAGACAGCCCCGTGTGGGGAAATAAAGATCTTGATAAATTCCTCAGCATGTGACCAGTACTGAGTATAAACCTACAGAACAAGGAAAAACAGCCCTTTGTGCCACAGGATTATTTTTAAGTTGAGCTTTCAAGTATCTATCAGAGATTACCTCTCATCTTTCACAGCATGAATTTCATGTCTGTATTGTTGGAAACACAGAACAATATGGAAAACATGAAGGAAGAAAGGAGGAATTAAAGTACCTAAATCAGCTGAGTCATGGGTGAAATACAAAAAGGATTTCTGAACGGCTGAGATTGAAAGAGTAATGAAAAAATCCCTCATCTATAGGTATGAGGTTACTTACTACAGTGTTTTTGATGGGAATTACGACAGAGTTCCTGGGGACTTGCTTGCTTCAATTAATTAAACTCATGCCAAGAGGACTACTTCAGGCTGCAATGATTCTTTCTTTTTTTTTTTTTTTTCCATGGGAAAAGCAATTTGAAAATAATCTGCTGAGCCTTTTTTTCATTTTCTGATGTTGAAGGCTTTGAGTGGAAACCAGAGCTCAAACCACAGCCCTGAGTCTGGGAGCAGAGCATGAGGTGTGAGATGACAGGCAGGGAGGGGAGAGCAGTACTGCAAGAAAGAATGGACAAAAATCTCTCAAATACCATCACCCATCATGCCAATGCATTTCTTTTCTATATTCCTACTGCTTTTTGCCTCTCACCCTTAATTCACTTCTGTTTCTGAGCTGTGACATGCTTTTTCAAGAGAAACAGTGAATTGTTTCATTTTGATTATTTATTTTATTTTTAAGTGAGGCAAAAGGGTAAGCCTTCCTCCCCAGGGAAAAATGAATCACAGTAGCTCCTTTGAGCACTAGTCAGAGTGATAACTAACACATTGGAGCCGCATGGTCTTTCAAAACAGTCTGCTATTCTCCAAGGTATCTGTTTAACTCCTAGAGCAGACACCACTCCCCAGATTTTGCCCTTTTCCTTTTTTTCAGAAGAAAACCAGGTTATTTGAAACTATCTTCTTTTTTTTGAACAAGTCACTCAGCACTGCAATATTCTTTTCTCTCTTTGAAGTTGGACATACGGTAGTGCATGTGGTAAGTATGAAAACACCACTGGGTGATAAGAAACATACAATTAAGCCCATGAGTGATAATGAACAGATGCTTCTCTCCACAAACCCTTTCTCGTATCAAATGAAGTCTGGCTGCAAGATTTTATCAATTCTAGGAGTTTACTCAACTTTAGAGAAAAATGTGACCTACCTTGATAATATCCCACATGGTTATCTCTTGCCCCAGGGCTTTTACCTTTGTGGGCGAGTTCTTGTTGTTTCTGTTAAACCGATTTTTCTGATCTCAGCAAAATTAAAAACAAAATGGCATGTGACTCCTTGTGGGTTTACAACAAACAAAGCCAGTGCACGTGTGCTATCTGATGATGGATCTTCCTCTACGCTTTTACTAACTGCTGAGATGTTTTTCCTCTAATGGAAGTGGATAAAGATAAAACCCACCAGTTTGTACCAGTAACGTAGCAAGGAGATACTGGTAAAATGTTTCTCATCATCTATGATCCAGGGGCAGCCAAGATAGGATGGTTTCCAGCAATGAGCTACCTTTAACATGTTGAAACTTCACTTTGCCCTCTGGTATTAACACAAGTATTAATTATTGTGCCACAGGAGAATCTGGGCAGAGACTAGGACCTTCTACACATCCTTGCACCCTCCTGCTCTCTGGCTGTGCCACTGCTCTGCTGTAAGGCCACTGGTCAACCATGAACTTCTCTGTGTACCTGTTTCCTTCTGCCTTTTTACCTGTCCTGATGTTTTCAACAGGAACCTCTGCAGCCAAAGGATTCATTTTATCATGTGTCTGTTGAGCTGGGGAGTCTCAACACTCCTGTGATATGAATAAATAAGTCCAATAATAAAGGCAAAGCCTGACCATCTGGCTGCTATTATGGTAATGTCTTGCTCTGTGACAGTAGGTCACTGTGTGCAGCTGCTTGTCTGTCTCATTCTGTACTGGAAAAAGTCTACTCTTCAGCTCTGGGCTAAGTCTCCATGGCTTGAAGATAGAAAAGACCTGTGCTAGTGCCACCTGCTCTAGATTCAGAGGCTGAAAAGAAACCTGCTGTCTGGAGAGGATCACTCAGGTTGCATGCTGTGATACTCTGCTGTGAGCAACAACTAAGCCACTGGTTTCACCCCCAAAGTAAGTGATGGTCACTGTTTCCAAGTGATCATCTCAGGTCACTCCACCCATGCCTGTCTGGTGTTCAGATAACATACTCCAGCTGCAAAGAGTATGAACTCTCCTCATTTTACTCAAACATCTGTGGGAAATGACAGGATTATGACTTAGGAGCAAACCTCTCCACCTCCCAGTCATTTCCAGCTCTGGCTCCCACACAGCGAGCCAGCACAGCAGGGTGCTGAGTGTCCTCCCTGCCCATCTCACTCTATTTGCTGTGATCCTAGTTGGCATACAGCAAACTCTCCTGTGCTTTGCAATTGAGATATCACTGTAGCTGTGAGCCACAAAATGAAACAAAGCATAAATTAGAAATTACTTATAAGCTGCATAATTTATGTTGATCAGAGTTTTCAAACGTGGCCTTTTTCATATTATAAGATGAAGCGTGGCTCATGTGATGATTCACATGGCTGAACATAGTGCTACTGATAATAAAACTCAGCAGTGGGAAACTGTCTAACACTTACCCTTATTGTTTATCTATTAAATTCTTCCATTAGCTGCTTTATTTTATTCCATCTAGAGTCTGCTTTAGTTTGCACAATATGTTTGGCACAAGCTACATTAAGGAAGTGCTATTGCATTCACAGAATGACTTTTACTGTCTCAGAGAGATAGCCTGCAAATCCAAAACCTGAAATTAAAACTCATTTCCTCTCGTACATCCAGCTTCAGAATAGACAGGGACCTGAACATAACTGGATGAGCAAGAAAAATGTCTGAAGGGTTTGATGCATTGTATGCAAAGACCAGCCCCGAGATATTGCTGATGCCTTGCTCCTGGTGCTGGCCAGAAAAGGTGCCAGGGATGGACGTGTCTCCTTAGCCATGCTGTGGGTGGAGGCACACGCCACAAGGAGCCACCCTGGGCATGCAGATCAAGCAGTTTAGTGTGATCTAGCCACCCTCAGGTAAGTTAGTTGCACCCATACCACATAGCCCTTGGCCTAGGGACCCCAGTGCTCCTGTGGGACCCTAGAGCTGCAAGAAACACATCAGATTGTGTGAAGGCTTTTTCTTTTTGAATTCCATGCTGAAAGTTTTGTACCCATTTGGAGCATACTACAGGAAAGGGAGGCTGTATGTCGGTTCCTTAGGGGTAAAGGTCATGTGGGAATAGTGCTGGAGTACCATGGAGGGCTGGTGCCACCCTGTCCATCCTCAGGGACAACACAAACTGGTTTCCACAGGGAAATAGGCTTAAAACAACACATGGATGTGGAATGAAGAGGAACTTCACTCCAGGAAAGAACCCAGGAGTGGTCTACCACTTAAGCGACACAGATAGCAGTGCCCATGAGTGATTTGGTGAACTAAGTGCTGATAGACCTTGCTGATAGCCTCAGCTGGCAGCCAAACCCCAGCAGCCACTGGCCACTGTGCCCTCCTACCCTACCACACATCAGGGGAGGAGAATCGGGAGGAAGAGAAAACAGGAAATCCGTGGTCTGAGATCAGGACAGTTTAATAGAACAACACAAAGAGATGAGAGACAACAGTAATAATGGTAATACCAGTGAAATGATCTACAGAGCCAGTGATAATAAAGCCCTTACCTGACACAGCTCTCCCTGCTACAGCCACAAACTGATGCTACCCACTGAAAATAAACAGCAGCTCCCCTGTCCAGCCCCTCCCCTTATACAGAGGGCATGATGTCAGTTTGGTATCAAACACCCCATTGGCTGGTTGGGCGGTTTATCCTGGCTATGGTCCTACCCTGCTGCAGCCTCTACCAGCTGCAGCCCCTTGTGACTGTTAACCCCATCCTGGCCCAAACCCTTTTAATCCCAAGGAGATACTGAAGGGGAGCAAATTTATTTACATGTTGGTTTTTTTTTTTTTTTTATCACTGATTAGGCCAAAGTTGCTCATATCCAGAAGTCATCACAGGCTGTAATTTTTTGAATCCCCATGGAGATCACGGTGTAGCAGTGTTCTCTGGAGAAAGGCAGGTTCTCTGCAGGGCCCAAAGCAGGTGGAGCATTCACATATCATATTGTAAATTCAATGCTTAATTCCTTTGGGAGAACTTCCTTTGTGTGAGGCAAATTAAATCTCTGGCCTATCTGAGGACAAGGAAGGAAGACTCCATTTTGAGGACAAAGGGGATTTTCAACCTTACTTTGAAACACAGCTTAATTCATTTTAAGTGTTTCCTCTGTGCCTTTATCTGTTTTATCTATTTTCCCTTTTGAAAAAAACAAAACAAAACAAAACACCAAAAAAAAAAAAAAAAACCAAAAAAACCCAAACCCAAAACCAAAAAAACAAACCCATAGCATGGAATTAAGGCATTCATTCAACACCTTTCTGTAATTGGCTTCACTCATATATTTCTGTCGTCTAAATTGCTTTTCTACTTTTTAATTCAGTTGTATTCAAAATAATGGCAGAAGTCCCTTTAGTCTTAATGATAGAAGATCAGGCCTTACTGGAGGAAGGCCTTCTTAAGCTTTTTGACTTGCGTGTGCCTCTCAAGAGAAAATTTTCTGATTCATTTTGGGAAAAGCATGAAAATCTGGAGATAAATTTCTTCTCCAAAGCAAGAGATAAAGAACTGTTTGGAAAGTAACCAATACTGGCAAATCAATTACAACAAATTATTCATATGATGAATTAGATCTTTTTTCTTTTTGCTTATATGCACCATGAGTCTGATGTTTAGAGAGATGAACTAGCTGTTCCTTGATATGCAGCTTATTCATGAATGGCTCATTATAATTCAAGTCATGGCTCTTTTAAGGGCACGCAGGTTATGCTTTGGGTCCATTTTCCCTGACTGAATGCACATTATTCTTTTAGAACCTAATACAAATATTCATTATAACAAAATCATAGTCATGATTATTTGCTGCTATGGTGAGACTTCTTTTTCTTAGAGCATGAGGGGAAGGTATGCTCACCTAAAACAACCTGCTGAAAAACTTCCACAAAACTGCAATACAATTCCACACAACTCCAGCCATGGAGATGGTTCTCCATAGCTGTTTGCTTTTGTTTCATATCACAGGGTCTTGTGACTGTCTTGGCCTGGCTTAGATTTTCCTGGTGCTGTTCATTAAAGTGTTTTATTTTCCACCATTGCCTCCAGACTCTGACATGGATTACCCTTGGCAGCACCATGCAGGGGGCTTACACACCCTGATGGTCACTAATTACAACCTCCTGAACATCCTAACAGCTATAATAATATAGCAGTGTATATATGAAGTCATGGTCTGTCAATGTATTGCCCCTGTGGTCTAAATGCTGCGAGCAATATACTCATGACTGGAGTTCCCCTGATTGCACAGAGAGTTTTGTTCTTTGGAGTGGTTTCTGACTACATATGCTCCAGTTCTCTGAATGTCCAACATTGTGATGCTGCACAAACCTGCATCTTGAAAACGTCTGGGGATGTTATTTCCTTTCTTTTCCTCTTTCTTTTCTTACTTTTGACTCTCTTACCTTCTTTCTTCTCATAGCTACTTGCCGATTTTTTTTTTTTTTTTTCTGGAAAAGTAGCTAAGTATCCAATCCAGGAGAACACATATAAGTCTAATTATTTTAAGTCTCTATGTTAACAGTTAATAGCTTTAGCTTGCTAAATACCTGTCAGGGTCTAAATATGAGTTCAACCACCTAACTTCTGGTGTGTGAGTTGCTGAGTTACTGGTGATGAGGTACAGCGTGGGGGTAGACACTAAATTCAGTCCTAAGTGAAAACCTTGAACTTTGTGCAGTGCAGCCACAGGAGCTTTGGTCCACTGTACTTCTTCAGCTAGCTCATCAACTCCTAACAGATGGAGCTGATTCCTAGTGTGGTGCAGACATGGGTTTTCAGGCTCTCCAAGTGCTTTAGAGAAACAGGCAAAGGAGAAAAGAGTTTTTTTTCCTCCATAGTATGGACCTTGGAGGTGCTGATCCTTCTGACTGCAGAAGGAAGCCAGTCTGATTGGGTTCCTAACAGTATACCTCCATTGGGTGCTAAAGTTAGGTCCTAGTGCTCTACACAACCAATGGGCAGATGCCAGACACCCCTGAGCACCCAGAGAGTTCTGCTGAAATGAAAGAAAATAGCAGATAGTGTCTGTTTTGGATCAACAATGTTGACCATGTTAATGAAGAGGTTCTGGCATTTCCCATGTCCTGCTCCACTTGGTTACAAACGAGCTCTTTGAATGATAAAGCAAGACCACACAGAATTAGAACTACTCATGTATGCCCTCCTAACATCCCCCCAGCACGTGCATAGCAGAGCCACATTAATTTCATTGCTAGGGGGAATTCCCTACCTCCAGAAATGGGGGTGGATTTGCCTGTAATAGCAATTAGTGTTTCCAGTAGTGGACCCTCTCCAGTTTTCACACACTGAATGTATTCTCCAAAGGAATGACATCAAGAGAAATAAAGGAAGATAAAGTATCTGCATCATTATGTTTGACAGAACTTACACACTACTTTTGCAGAGATTGAAATAATCATAACTAAACCCATGGAAAACTGCAAACATGTAAAGGTTATATGAAAAGATGCATAAATCAAATCTGTGAAGTAATTTTAATGCATTTTTTTGGATGTAAATTCTTTCAGAGGACTCATCAACCACATTCTGGTATGAATCTCATTTGATAGTAAGGCTGTTGATGATTAAAGTATTAGACACTAGTGAAAACTTCTCCACTGCTGCAAAAAGAAACATTAAATCCAAGCCTTGGGGCAAAAATGTTAAAAATAGACTTTTCTTTTTTGTATGAAACCATTGCACGAATGAAACTAATAGGTTTTTATCTAAACCATCTGGTGGAAGAAAAGCATTAAAATGTGAAGTCACGTATTTAAGCCCCCAGAGACTTCTTTTGAGTGTTATATGTTAAAAAAAAAAAAAAAAAAAGAGAAAACTCTGTATCTTTTCCTTCATTTATTTGAGGCCTTGCTCCCCAGAGCCCAGGCTTTAACCAGTCAGCTTTGCTCTGCCAACAGATACACTCCTGCTCATCTTTGCATGAAAGTTGCAACCCTAACAATACAAACTCAATTCATTTCAGGAAAGTGATCTGTGGGTGAGGGTTTATGATTTGCTTGGGAGTTTTCTTTTCTTTTTCCCCCTTAAATAAACCTCTATATGAAACTCAGATACAAATGACTCTCACTTTTGCTTTTTCTGTATGTGTACAATCAGACTGTGAAATCTCAGTCTAAAATAGCACAATTTACGGTAGTACATGAGGTGTCTAACAGGAAGTAACCAACAAAGACCCTTTTTTGGTTTTTGGAAAGGCCCTCCCTTTTCCAATTTGTGGCCAAACAACCACAATCTGATGGGCTTTCTTTCTATTCCATGTGTGGGGGATTTGATGTGAAACAGAAGCACAGACTGGTTTAGACTGGAAGGGATCTCTGCAGGTTTTCTGTTCTACCCTACCCCCACAGCCAATGCCGGTGCAACCTAGATGGGTCTGTTCATGGCTACCCAGTCAAGTTTTGAATACTTCCAGGGACGGAGATCCACAGCCTCTCTGAGCTCCTTTTTCAGTGTTTGCAATCTCCTTCCTAAGATGCATTCAGAACTTTCCTTATTGCAAGTTTTGTCTGTTATCCTTCCTGTGTGCTTCCAGAAAGATTTGTGCTCTGTCTTCTCTGTAAAGACCCACCAGGCAGTTACATGCTGCAGTAAGAGCTCCCTTTGGATTCCTCTCCTTGAGGCTAACCAGATCCAGCCCCTCCAGCTGTGCCCTGTGCTCCAGCCTCTGGTCATCATGGTGTCCTCCACTGGATTCACTGCAGTATATCAATATTTTCCTTTTGGAAAGGCTCCCACCTTTGGACTTAAGTTTCTTCCCAGTCCAAAGACGACAACAGTACAAGAAGATAGGATAGCCTGTTTCTGCCTTTTAATCAAATTGTTCTTAAAAAATTCTCTCTTGAGAGTTTAGAAACACCTAACCTTGAAAATCTGTCACTAATATAAAGCCAAAGTATGATCCTCATGCCAGGACCTCATTGTGCAACTGCTTCCAGCCTGTCTGCAGAGGACAGCTTCTGCTGGGGACTCTTTTGCCGACTGCATGCCCCAACAGGAAGGACACTATCATCAATAAGCAGGACACAGGCCAGATCTTTCCCTCCAATTCTAAACTGTACAAGGAGGATATGAGGTGGCTAACAACCAGAGGAATAAAAAGACTAATACATTCACTCACAGTGTAGGACAAAATAAAGACAGGAGCAAACCAACTCAGAAGCCAGGTGACCAGTCCAATTCCAATCACATAGCAACTGCCAAAACCCAGAACCATTATTACATATATAATCCTCTTTCTGCTCCTGACAGTGGTGGTGCCCCACCATCACTGGGAAGCTCTGCCTGCAATGGACAGTCAAGGAGCCCCTCCAATAACTGGCAATCCTACATAAACCATGCACACTACAATGGTAAACCACCACAGGCAGAGCCAGCCTTTATACTGTTAACTTTAGAGGCAAGACACCAGATGTTAATGCTAAGTGAGGGGCACCTGGTGGTGTTCTCCTAACTGGCTCCCACCAAAAGTTGAGATTGGCCAGGTCCTGAGTGAAAACCAATCAGCAGGTCCTGAGTGAAAACCAATCAGAAGGGTCTTTCCTGCCTGGCTGTGGACATCATCCATATTCCAACCCTGGTTCAGGGTTGGGGGTTGGGACCCCAGCACTTCAGGGACTCAGGTGCAGGACAGTCCCATTCAGCTGTCATGTCTTTATCCTTGTGGGTCCTGTGAGTCTCCTTGGTGTGCTGTACATATGTATATGTATGGTGCTTTCTGATGCGGAAAGTCCAACAGATAAAGGTCTTTGCTGGGCTCTAGGGAGAAATTCTGTTAAAAGAGAGTGAGAAATAAAGATGCTTGAGGCATGTGAAGAGTGAAGACAAAATTTCAGTCTCATGTGAGCTTTGAAATTTTAATCCAAAATTCCAGCAGCATGAGACCAGAGATTACTCAGACATCTCGTTTTTGTTATCTTAATCTTTTTTTAAAGTTAGTTTGCAGTTAAGTTTTGAAAATAGCATTCAGCTGTACATATATGACTTACAAGTGAAAAACCACTAAAGACAAATAAGACCCGGAAACCTCCTCCTATTTATTATCTGTAAAACCTCACCTGAGTTAAAGCTGTCCTTGTGGATCTGAGCACTGTTTCACAGTTGTTGAACTTCAGTTATGACTAAAACAGAAGATTGCTTTTGAAAACTCTCAGATCTCAGCTATTCTTCCTCTAAATTACTTTGTGTCCCTGGGCACATCACTTACCTTCTTTCAAATTCAGCTTCTTAACAAAACCCTGTAAGCCGTGGTTGTATGCCAGAGGAGTGGCATTATTTCAGTGCTCATTATTTCAGAAGAAGTAGATATCAAAACATGAAGGCTTACTCTACTAATTAGGGCATCAAATAGCCTTACTTATTCAAGTGATGACATGCTTCTGAATGAACTTTGGAACTTCAGGATGCTATCTAAGATGTTCTATACAGACAGCACAAAAAAAAAAAATCTGTCACATCTCCAGTATTTAACCATATGACTGCACTGATGGCATAGACATGAATCCAGGTGTTTCACTATGAAGAAAGCCAGGATTATGAAAAGAACCTTCAGGCTTTGTGACTGCAGAGAGCTTACACTGCTACAGTTGCTGTGCTAACCTGCTAAGATGAACAGTCCCTCTGTCCCTAACCTCAGGCCATGTTGGAAAGGCTTTGGACTTTTTTCCTTCACAGAGTTTCAGGGGTCAGAAGGGACCTCTGGATATCATCTAGTCCAAACTCCCAGCTGAAGCAGGGTCACCCACAGCAGGGTGCCCAGGATCATGTCCAGGTGGGTTTGGAATCTCTCCAGAGAAGAAGACTCCACAGCCTCTCTGGGCAGCCTGCTCCAGGCTCAGGCACCCTCACGTGTTTTACAAAGGCATCCATCCTTGATCCAACATCTTTTTTTTTTTTTTTTTCAAGTGGCTGTGCATCCACCATGTTGCTTGGTAAATCCAGAGTTAAAAAGAAAAATACTTTGTTTCCAGTCTGAAATTTTGTAACCCAAACTTCCAGCCTCTGGACATGGCTCTGAGTCCTCTGGTTGTGTCTGCTGTGTGCGCTCTGTATCTGCCTCCCGTGTCCTCCCCGCTCAGCTGGCCGGCGGTCTGGAGAATGCTGACGTTCTAAGGGTTACTGGATTCCAATTGTTCTCTGCAAACAACATTCACATCTGTTCTGACAACTTATTTCAGCCTGATGCAACTTGAAAAGGTCGAGATTAATCCCAGAAAATCAGACTTCTATTGGAAAGGCCAAATCAACTTTAATTGTAACACATGGCTATTTGTATTGGCGTTTAGCTGCAGCCGTTTATCCTTCTTTCCATTGGTATTATTTGTTTCTGAGCTCCCTACTAGAGCCTGCAATGAAATCTGAAATGCTTTAAGTAACGTAACAAAAATAACAGCTGACATCTTTCCTTTTACAGGTTTCCATTGACCTGGGGTATTTTGTGTGCATGGCTTTTATGGCTTTTATTTATCAGCAGTCTGGGGAAAAAAAAAATCAAAGAAGAAAATGTTGGCTCATTTTATAAAGATTAATGGTGTCTACTGTACTTTCACACCCCCTCCTATCCTGTTGGCTTTATCCATCAGAGCCTGGAGGGATGAATCACTCGCTCTGGAGTTCTGCCTCCTACCAAACTTGGATCACAAGCACTAAGGGGTTTAAAACCCCTTCAGATTACAGCAGTTGCAAGCTGTGGTTTTCTGTGTTGAGGTGACAAACGGCAGCACCCTCCCCTTGGCATGGGGGACAGGTTGGTGTAGCACCTCTCTAACCCCCCAGCTGCTAGCAGCTCAGCCATCGAGCCATCAATTGACATTTGAGCTCTCAGATCCCCTGAAAAGTGACAGGACGAGAGAGACTCATTTGGCAATACTTTGCTCTTGTTTTTTGGCCTGGAGAAAGATACTCAAAGTGGTAAGATTGTTTAGGAACAGCTGGCAAGCACCCGGGTGTGAGCCTGATTTTCAGACATGACAGGCACTTACAGGAATGTTGCCAGATACAGCTGTTTAAAAGCCTTAATAAACAGCAAGTCAATACTAATCTTTGCCAAATTAATCTTTTCCTTGACAGCCCATCAGAGCAATTATGCTCAGACTCCTTGTAAACACACAATTGTCAGTGGGTAAGGATCTTCTCTGCAATATATTGTGGATTTTTCCACACAGTTTGTTTTCCAAATAGGAAGGTTTCTGTTTCTTTTCCCTTTCCTCTCTTCCTTCTTTTTTTTTTTTTTTTTTTTTTTTTTTTTTTTTTTTTTCCCCTCTCTCCTATTTTATTTTCTAGCCAATTACATGTTTTTCAGCTTGGTATTAGCCTGAGCAAAATTTCTTTATAAAGTGTCTATTGCAGCAAGCCCTTAATAGAATGTGAAATGATGACAGTGGCAGGATCCATGCAGCTGCACGTTTGCTAGTGGCTTTCTCTAATTAGGCAGTAACTGTGACAGCCTCTGAAATGTTACAAGTCATTGTTCTCACTTGTCCTCTTGTCAGTGGAATAAGAACTACATTTGAGTTGTGATTTAATGTGCTGCTGGGTAATAATAAAATACATGACTTGGCAAAGGGAATCAAATGCTGTCTGTGAGACCTGACACAAAGCACTTTGTGTTCTCTGAGGTGCTCAGCACCTCTTGCAGCACTGCCAGCACACCGCTATACTCACTAAATAATACTTTACTTAAATGCAAAAGGACTGGAAGACACCAGATAAATAATTAGCAGAGCCATGGTTGTGTATCTGTCTATCTATATTTATCTATCTCTATCTGTAATCTATATCTGTATCTATTTATATCATCTATCTCTATGTCTATACCTATATCTTTATCTAATCTATAGTTATATCTATCTATCTCTATCCCTATGCATATATCTGTATCTATCTACACCTGTATCTGTGTATCTGTCTGTACCTCTACCTACCTATCAATGGGAGTTCCAGGGAGTAACTCCAGTATGGGTTACACACAGCTCTTTAACTACTTCTCAAAGTATGTGTGAAAGAAGGATTTTTACATACTCCATTTCCCCAGAGCACAGACAGAGGTCTCCATGGATCTGCCATGTTTACAGGATCGGGTAAGAAACAGGCAGATGCAGTCTTGGAGATGGTAGTTCAGGTTGAAATGAAGTCTCAGAAGGTTGAGGAAGGTGGTAAGAGCGTATTTATCTTCCAGTAATGAGCTCTTTTATTGTCGGGTTTCGTGTTTACAGAGAAGCCTCACAGGGAATATTTGGCAGAGCTGCCACTGGAAGGAGGAACTGGTATTTGGTGAGGGAGAAGTGGGCACGAATACATTACACTTCATTGTGAATGGCTAGGGCCCTCCATGAATTCATTACTTACCGCCAGTGGATGGAGGTGGGGGGAAAATTCCTACAGCAGATCCCTGTGAAGAGCATCTTCGGGCCAGAGGAGCAGCTGGATGGGATTTCTGCTCGAACCTCTGTGAGTTAGTGATGGGGAGACCAGGACTCATGTTGCCAGAACACTGAGAGCAGCAGTAAATTCAAAGAACCTTTCTTTTTCAAAACCTGTGCTTACCTTGCCGCAAGCAAACGGGATTTACGGCTTCTAGTGTGCATGTGTTGCTTAACCTTGCATTTTGCCTACCACTTTTTAAAAATAATTGAAAAAAATTTTCCAATTAATGGGAGGCATTATTTCCCTTGGTTTCTCTCACTTTGACAGATGTCTTTATCATATTTACTTGCTCTTACTGTGTTGCTTCAATGTGTAAGTTGTTTTGTCCCTGTGTGCTTTCTCTTTATCGTTGTTACGACAGATGGTGACTTACAACTGGTGACTGGGGTATATGTGTTACTGTAGTGCCTAAGCAAAGTATGGGGCATATCTTCATGAACTGCAGTGGAGTTTCACCTGCTTAGGAAAGGATCTCAACTTTCTAGGCTCCATCTATTGACAATTTGTATCTGTCAATACACAGCTGAAAACAAATAGCAGATTGCCCTTGGCCAGCAATCACTGCTTCTTCCCAAGGTCAGACACAAAGAACTGTCATTTTTTTGCATTGAAGTTGGATCTTTCCTTTGGAACAAGGTGGCTTCAGCATAAACGTGGCCAAAACTGCTGCTCTTCCAGTAGAGCTGTCCCATCCGAATGGAGCCCAGGCACAGAACCACGCTCAAAGCCCTGGTCGGGTAAGGTGCCGGGTGGTAAACACACTGCAGGTTTCCCTTTGTACAGACTGAGAGACACCAACTAGCCAGAGGTTCATACAGAATAAGTATTTTATTCATGATGTATTTTTTTTTTTATTATTTACATTAAAGTTTTTTTTTTTTTTGTATTTTGAACTCTGCTTGGATACTGAAATTAACAACTTTATGTGACTGCCCACCTGCCCTAAAAGAAATGAAGATAACACAGTTCTTTTCAGTAAAAGAAAAACTGCCTGTCAAAATCAAAGCTGATTTTTCTCATCCCCACTAATTATCATCTCACTTTAGAATTAATATGAGTGGAAAATGTAGTTTACTATAATATAATAAATAGAAGACATTGGGTAATTAGTAGTGCTGGTATATTTCTAAAGTACTAAACAGACAAACAATAAACTGTGAATTTAATCACGAGTTCTCATACAGCTTCAAGACAGGAAAATTAGAGCTCTCAGCTACAGTCATTTGAGTAATCACATCTGATCTGCATTATTTATTAGTTATTACATGCCAAGTGATTCCGATCGTACATTGCCTGAAATCATTCCAAAGCGAGCATGCCTTTGTTTCTGTTTTGTTTTTGAAGAAAAATCAATGGCACTGCATAATGTGTATTTTATCCGAGTTGCTTGCTTTATTTCACATAGAAAATACAAATCAGTGGTACCCTCCATTAACTGGTCAGATAGCTGGGATGAAATCCTCCAGAAATACATTTTTAGAGCTATCTCTGTCCCAAAACATTGATGAAATATCTTCTTTTGCATTTCTTTTTTTTTTTTTTTTTTTTTAATCCCTTTCCCTGTGGCTGTTGAACTTACCTTTCACTCTAGGATGTATTTATGATACACTCCCTAAAGTTCTGTGCGACCATGGCTGAAGCATATTTGGTAACATATCTATTGGTAATATTTTTGTTCCACTTGACTAATTAACCAAAACAGATGAAGATTCAGGAATCAGCATTATGCAGTTTTATTCAGTTAGTTTTGTTGGTGTAAGTCGTAGTTTTGGGCAACTTCCTGCTATAATGCTTTAAAAAGGGAATTGCTTAAAATAACTTTCTTTTTTTCTTAAAGAACCAAAGAAATACAGAAATAAGTATTGGTTACCTTCATTTTCTGCCAGTAAAGCAGGTTTGGTGTTATATATGTCACTGTAAAAACTAAATAAAGTATTCACATCAGCTGTGAACAATTTGTGCCAGCAAAAGTTAAAGCATCAAAGAAACCTCTTTAAAATGCTAACAAATTTACTTACAAACACCTATATTTATTATTTCATAAATAGGCGCAACAGGTTCCATAAAAAAGATTAAATACAGACACAGTATGAAGAAACAATAATACATAGCCATATGTAAAGGTTATAATTTAGCTGTCTCCAATCTGTTTCTGCATCTAATAAAATATCAGGTAAGCATTTGGCAGTTTTATACATAAACGGACTTAAATGACGTTTACTAACCAGTACACATAAAGTGATTTTCTTTAAAAAAAAAGAAGCATTTTTAGGCAGTACAAAATAAATGTGTTTGCTCTTTATCAACATTATTTTTTTTCCTAGTTTTTTGTGTTTATTTCAAAGCCAATATTTTTAATCAATATTATTTGGGAATATTTTACTTTTTTTTTTCTCCAAATACTTTGAAAATATAGAACTATTAGTCAGTTGTTTAAAAATGAAGTAAAAATATGAATGTTTGCCAATTTAAACCTTCTTGTGAAATCAATAAACTGGAATGAGCCAGTTTCAATTACAATTAGCTACAAAAACATTCACATTTTATACTCTAGGAGAGTGTAACATAGATGCTATTTACAAACTTGCTATGACTGCTACATCAAGCCATTTAAAAAGTCTTTAGTAGTTTCATATAAACACCCATTATGAAAAACCAATGGAAAATCCAGGACTTTTATCCGAGACATCTACAGTTGCTAAGGCAGTTACTATCGCAGCACTTCACAGCAAAAACCAACATAAAATCTGAATGGTCCAAGTTTCCTTCAGGGAAGAAGAAAAGCAATGTCCATTAAAGGCTCTCAGGGTAGGGGTGGACAGGAGAAAGAAAGAGAAAAAATGGGGGGCGGGGGAAAGAAAAAGAAAGAAGCAAGACTATTTTTTTCCAGAGTGGGTGACCCACAAGCTCAAATAGTCCTAAGTGCTTAGCAACTTGTATTTCCTAATAAAATGCAGAACTGCCTTGACTGCATAAAGCAATCCATGATGAAAAGACTTCCCTGCATTCCTCAGTGGAAAGGAGAGGTGCTTCAGATTTTCAGGTAAGGTAGAGTGCTTTGTCCCTCTGCACGCCCCTGTTAAAAGAGAAAAAGAACAAATGTGATTTAAAAAAAAAAAATTGTTAAATTTTTAGTCCTATTCTTCCAAAAAAATCCCACAATCCTACTGCCTGTCATTAATTCCAAGCATGTCACTGAAGTACGACTGCATTACCATGCTAATAATGAGAAAAGTCCCAGTGCTCTAGTGGCATGTAGCAGCCAGGAGACCACACCTGGCCCTAAACTACACAGGACTGGGACAGGGGTTGAAGCCCTGGTTTGGGATCACCTGCACTAGCGGGTTGGTAGCACTGACTATCCCCCTCCCACAAACCTAGGTACAGCTGAGAGTTTAACTCAGGTCTTAGAGTGATACTCCATGATCATCCTGCATGATGTGGCCACTTCCTTAGAGGGTGAGAGAGCTTAGTTAAGTGAACGTGGTCACTGATACCTCTGGCCTATTACATTTACTAGTACAGACATAGCCAAAACATGTTGTGTTGGCAGATTCAGCTAAGTACACAACATGGAACACCAGAAGTTTCTGTCAAAACCAACTAGACCAACTCTCTAGTGCAGACCAGACTCTACAGACCTTCCATCAACGCACTGTGTCTAGCACACTTTTACATTCAGTTCTTGCTGGGTTTCAGCTCCAGCTGAACCATACCAGTTCAGAGCAAAAACGAGTTGTTTACCAGTTTCTAATTTCAAACAGTCTGTAGAATTCAGAAAAACCAACCAAACAAACAATTAAAGCAGAAGAGCATCACTGATGGGCTTGGTTCACACTGCAAAGATTTTCTAGGAGAGAGGCTTTACTCTTAATCTCCTGCTTCTTCACCAAAACCCAGGCACCAGTTCTGTTCTTCCACAGCTTTACAGCTTACTTGATTTGGAGTCCAACAGCAGCACAGAGCAAGCTACACCATGCTGGCAGATTACACTAATGCCATAGCAAAAGTAGGTTATGTCCATGCACACAGATTCACAAAGGTGTATCCACGCAGGGTATACACAAGGTCTGCTCAGAGAAAGTTTCTGCTGATGGCAAGTTATGCCCAGGAGGCACTTAGAGGAAATGACTGCGCATTGCTTTTTCCAGAAGAGACCAGGAATGAAGGCCACATTGATTTTGGTTTGGCTTCTCTGACAGAGTTTAAATAAACGTACTGTGTGAAACCGGTCTTCAAATTTGCTTTGTGTTCATTTGCCTTGTCTGAATTCAACAATTTGGTAGCAACCAAGAGCTTTTATCTGCCTTTGCCTTGAGGATTCGTGCAAAGGTCAAGGGGACCTCAGGGTGGTGTGCATGTTCACAAAGCATAACATCCACCTTTTAAAACTCAACAGATACCTTCTGTTCAGTCCTCAATCTTTCCACAAACTGCTTGTTTGTGGGACAGTAACATGGCTCCATAACAACCATGCTGTAGAGGAACTGAAGTTTTGAAGGGGCTACTAACCTTATGGTAGAGGAATAGAACTCCTATGGGTATGGTGCTCTGTTTCTGGTAATCTTCGTGTAATTGCCTTCCATGTATCTTGTATCCCATGCACCACCCCTGCATCTCACTGATGTGGGTTTTCATGACCCACACAAGCTGTTTTCACAAGCAGCAAGCTCTCCTCAGCAATGGAGCATTTGGAAGAAATAGTTCAGATCATTTGCCTCCCAAGCAGGAGGTAGTGGTCTTAAAATTCTTTTCCTACACCTTCTCCCTACGATTTCAGTTCTAATTTTCTAAGGAACAGAAGTTCTCTAAGACTCAGTGAATGTGCTGTGATAAGGTGACAACAAAGTCTAATAAACATATGTATTGAAAACTTGTTCTCCCACAACAGTCTAACTGCTGAATAAATACAGTACCATCACAGATGTACTTCTGAAATCCTGTGGGGAAATAGGCAACAAAGCTGCTTCCAAATTCTGTCAAACACTTGTGTCATGCGTGTTGCTCAACACAAGGTGGCATTCACTGGCTGCTTACCCATTACTGCAGTAGTCATTATTCCAGTCCACGGTCTGTGCTGGAGGATTTCTGCACCCTGAACGAACATACTCCATTGCTTGGGTAACAACTTGTGCAGCTGTTGATGTTGGATTGATGATATTCTGATAATCGGGCTGAAGAGTAAATCCCTAGAGGAGAAAGCAAATATGTTACAATGTACAGAAACCAAGCAACAGGTTGGGAGCATCGAAAAAACCCAAACAGTGTGCACTGGGAAATGGTAGATTACTTTTTTTCCAGGTGTACTGCACGTTATGAAACTTAAAATAGGAGAAAATATGCAGGTGCTTTCTAAGTTTTAAAATCTTTCCTTGATTTGAGACACGAAATACTGCCAAATTCTTGTTGGCTATTACCCAGTCCCAGGGAGGAACTAAAAGGGACAGGGTGAAACAATTCAAAACCAAGAGAACAACTCAATCAGCACTGGGGCTAAAAGGTCTGTTTGCTCCTTAAAGCTTCCATTTAGATTAAACATAAGGATACACACTAGTTGTTAATTCCCAGAATATGCAACAGAATCTTTCTGAAGGACGTAGGCAGCAGGTGGCTGACTGTTTTATTAGACTACACCTATTCACATATTGTTCTCAAAACCCTTTTTCTTCATTCAGTCACAAAGGGACCATCTGCTGCTTCTTTTATTTGTACTTCTCTCTCAACTAAACAGAAATTCAGCCAAAGCTCTTTAACAGTTGTTGGACTAATGTAGTGAATGTAGCACAGAAAAACTTGCTTTTTGAAACCAAGAAGATGAGAAAAAGAAGTGGAAGATACAAAGCGACATCAAACCTGCTCCCGGAAATATCTGTCTTGAGAAAAGTCATAATAATTTTTAGCTCTTTTGATATATGGGGATGTTTAAATGTTGTGTTTCAAAACCAGGAAATCAATTGCAATTTCAAGGCTAGTGTATCTGGTTCATCCTGTATAAATGTACATCGTGTTCCTGTAAAGTTAGAACTACAGATGGTAGAAGTACGGGAATACTGTATGAAAGCAAGTGGTGTCTGCTGAAAAAAACAGACCAAACTCCATTCTGGGGCAAGAGCATACAGTTCCCACTCAAGTTAACTGGATGTGTAGCTGCGAGATCAGAAACCAAACTTAACCAAGACACCTAGTTTGAAACCCTTCTCCTTCCGGCCAAGGTCCACGTACAGAACAGACAGAATTAAAGCTCATAGGTTTTAGTTTTAAACTCTAGAGCATTATGTGTGATTGCTTCTTACACACAGCCTTCAATGGAACAGGAATTTTGTGGAGAGCTTTTTTTTTTTCCTGCAGATTTGAAAAGTCAGCAACGCTACCATTAATCAAGACAAATGAGTATTCTCTGCTTTTGCCTGGCCCCCTCCATCCACAGAAATGAGCTTCCTTCAAACACGCCACTTCCTTCTTTACATCCATCCTTCTTGGTGCATTATCCTCCAGCTCGTCCCCAGAGGTCCTGCAGGTCCTGCCATGCCGTGCCTTTCATGTACACCATCACCTCACTCCACTCATCCTGATCGTGGACTTTAGCCTAGGCCATAAATGAATGCAACTTTCTTCCATAGTCTCTTCCATATGGAGAATATCCTGAGTCACACTTCAGTACCGTAAATGCTCTTTGAAGCCTCACTTCACCCCTGATGACTCCAAGAAACAGACTATTAGTACAGGGCAAGTTCACAGTTGAATTCTACATCTAGTTGTCATGTAACTTACCCACTGCCCTGCTAATAAGGTAAAATAACCCCCACCAATGGTGAATGTATCCCCTGGGCTCTGTACGCTGCCTCTTTACCAGCTTCTAACCCTGCATGCCAGAAACAACCCCCACGCCTGCAATGAATCCAAAGGAAACTGTAATTGGGCAGACTTGCTGATGACTTTAATTGGAGTTTTGCGTAATTAGAAGGCAGAAAAATTTGGTTTGCATATCACTGTCATCACTTTTATACCAAACATCACCCATAAGGCTTTTCTAATATAGCTGTAAGAGGAAACTACCCAAGAAACATATCCCTACCCTCAGGCACCCAGGTTCACCTTTGGCAGCAAAGCCCCTGAACTACCTCTTATCAGTCTTCCTGAAACAATCCTATATACAAGAAAAACACTTTGGGGCCAGTAGCTCCAGCACTGCTGCAGCGAAGCATGCGAGTGAGAGGGCACAGAGACTCAAGTACTCATGCAGAAAGAATCATAGAATCACAGAACGTACTGGGTTGGAAGGGACCTCTAAAGGCCATCTAGTTCAACCCCCTACAATAAACAGTAGTTACTACTACAATAGCAGCAACATCTCTAAGAGACTGTTCCCCCAAATTAGAGGAAGAGGTCATCAGTGCAATATCCATTCCATCTTTTATGGACTTAGGACAAATAAATAGCTCAGAAGCTGGAGGATGATCCTGTGGTTGAAATCATAGAATCATTTCAGCTGGAAAAGACCTTTAGTATCGTTGAGTCCAACCATTAACCTAACACTACCAAGCCCGCCAGAAAACTGTGTCCCTCAGCACCTCATCTACATAGCTTTTAAATGCCTCCAGGGATGGAGACTCCACCACCTTCCTGGGCAGCCTCTTCCAATGCTCAACAACCCTTTCGGTGAAGAAGCTTTTCCTAATAACCAGCCCAAACCTCCCCTGGAGCAACTTGAGGCCATGTTCTCTTATCCTATCACTTGTTTGCCAGCTTGGAACTGGGTGGGGACTTATTCTCATATTTTCTCAGGCTTTCTGTGTGACCACAGCCAAATTGCTTTGGCTGTTTTCCCGCAAAGCGTATGGACATGCGCGTTTGGACTGAACTGACACCTCTCATGATAAGGTTGGAACCATAGATCCAAACTTCATTCTCCTATCTGCAAAATGAGGGGTAACAACACTTTCATTTTGCACCTGGCAAGTCTAGTTTATAACTGCCTGGGACTGGGGCCTGTTTCTTTCTTAGGCCTCGCTCAGGTGATAAATTTTAATGTGGTGTTGAGGTATCTGAGCCAGGCTCCAGCTCCAGAAGCAACTGAGCTGCTGCAGCTCAATGGTCCCACTGGGGCTGAGGCCGACCAGAATGCTAGAGATGTGGGTGTTGGAAAGCATGTCTGTTAAGGCAAATTTGAGAAATCTCAACTCAGTGTGAAGGACTGATAAAGTATGGTGATGTTTAAGATGTAAACAATAAACCAGCTTTTTCATCAACTGAAAAAGCTCTGGAAATACATATCTGAACTGAGGGAGACAGCCTTGTACCAGCTTTGTAGTAAATATTTGTGTATTATTTATGTAAGCCCTTATCAAACAATGATGAAATAAAAAGTGCTCAGAAAATGAGTGCTTCGAGGTCTAATTAAACAATGCTGAATGTTTTTGCATTGTAATGCTCAAGAGAAAATCACCAACTGTTTTGCAACATGCCTAGAATTTTAAATTTCATTTTCTTGTTCCACATTGAAATAAAAATAGGGAACTTGATAAAGATTAATTCGATGTCAGGAGGGACATTTGCTCTTTAATTAGATTTCTGTAGCCCTAGCAGTTTCGTTGTGCCACTGTAGCAAGTCCTAAAAAGCCTGCAGCAGAACTAAACAGTGATCCTCATCTCCACACTTTACTGGGAACTAATTTCATTTCCTGCCTGTCTGGAGAGGTATTTTCAACAGGCATCAATGTTTTTGTCTTCACAACTGATTTATTCATCAATCTCAATGTGATATTTTAAACCTTTAAATTACATCCAAATCCTAAAGCATCTGTTTATTACACAAGGAAATTGAAAATCTGTCTGTGTGATATCATACAAAGATTTTTCCTTAAGGTTATAAAGGAAGTTGACAGATATTAATGATTTTTTTTTTTTCTCTTGACCTCATTCGAAGACAAAGCTTAACAAAAAAGAAGAAGAAATCTGGACAAATACAGCAGGTCCCTGAGTTTACTGTATATAACATATACCAGAAAAAATGAGGCTATTACTTTTGGCAGGTTATGCAATCATCTTGCTGTATACATTTATTTTCTAAAGGAAAAGGAAAACCTAAGAGTAGACTGAAATGATTATTTAAAAAAATAAAGAATAAAATGTGACATACATTAATCTTTTGGTTCTTTGTTGTGTATATGCTTGCAGACATGGTTACTAGACATTAAAAATCTAGTTTTGCTTGCTCTACCTGTGAATCCTAGTGGGACAGAGATTGTAATGAGACTCACAATCCCAGCCAATACTTGGGTGAAGGATTTTGAGTAGGGCAGGAGATGCTTCCATCAGGGCTACTTAAAAGGGTTCCTTAACAATGACTGGGTGTATCTTGGAGGGAGTGATTCCTTGGTCTCATCACTCACCACACAAAAGAGTACAGTACCACAGGCTGGAGAGTGGGGTATGCTCAGAAAGAAGCACAAATGTCTGTGTACAGAAAGAAAAGGATGACTTTGCAAGAGAAAAGCAGCTGCAGCTTCAGATGCCGTTTTAGCCTGAACTTTGGAGAAATTGTGCTAATTTGAAAGACAAGGGTTAAGATTGGTTGAACTTGATGACCTTAAGGGTCTCTTCCAACCAAAACATTTCTATGATTCTATGACTCAGATCATCTGATCCAAATTAAGTAAAAATTAAACATCAAGTTAAACCTAAGAAACAGACTGGAGGGAAACAATTTGGTATCAGTTAAAACACAATACAGCGATAAGATGCTCACAGGAGCATTTAAAGAAAGAAAAATCTCACTTTTCAAATCCACTGTGGTTCTTCCAGGGCGTCAGAAGAGGACGAAAGAAAAACTTCTACATAGTAGATTTAGACTTTAACACATTAAAACTTTAACATGGCTTCCATTAATAATATTTAAGAAAAATATAGTATATTTCAGAATTAGAAGTTAAATATAATAAAAATCAGGATCAAATTTTAATCCAAGTAAGAGAATAGAAGTAAATGGGCATTTTTTACAGTGTAAAGAATTAACACTGTAAATGAGTGTTTACACACAGTAGGGCCCATTTTTTAACTTAAC
This sequence comes from Merops nubicus, assembly GCF_000691845.1. Taxonomy (NCBI): domain Eukaryota; kingdom Metazoa; phylum Chordata; class Aves; order Coraciiformes; family Meropidae; genus Merops; species Merops nubicus. The sequence goes on along the minus strand of NW_008596887.1, from coordinate 50,927 downwards.
TGTTATTAACTGTTTTGGAACAGAAAGGAAAAAAGACAAATCAGTCTGCTTTGCAGAAGTTGCAAAAAACATTTAGATAAAAATAGAGAAGAATATTTAAAAGAAATTTTAAAACATTTGCTAATGCTAGATACATGACCAAAATGCTCATACCTAAATTTTACTTTGGCTAACAGAATTAATTGATTTCAAAAATAACAGAAATTGGGCAGTAACTGAGGATTTTTGGCCACCACCACTTCTGATCTTCTTGACATTCTGTAGTTTTTGTGGACTCCTGGAGAAGACCACCCTTCTCCAGCTGGCAGTCAGTCCCTCTTGGTTTGGCAGCTACACACACGCAGGCGAGGACTGCTGGAAGTGGAGGAGGATATGGTGTTCCCTGCAGAGCTGATGAAGCTCATTGTCCTGGCAGCAGTGGGGGCAGAGGTTTCTCCCCAGGTCAGCACTTCTTATCAGTTCCTCCTCAAAGTTACACACAGAAGGAGTTTGTGGATTTCACACACAGTGGTTTTAGAGGACTGTGTTCCTGCCTGCCAGGACTGAAATCTGGATCTCTGTGTGATTTTTCTTGGTGCTGGCAACCCTTCAGACTCTATTGCATTGACTCTGTGTCTGTTGGTTTGCCTCTCTTTGCTTTGAGCCTTCAGGTTCAGCCATGACTGCATCAGGCTAAGGATCTCCAGACAGACCCTCCTGCCTCACCCATCTAGGACTTTCCCCAGCTAATTCTAGCTGCCTAGGCTTGGGTTCCTAGCTCCTGAGTTCCTCTGAGTCTTGAGTATGGGCTCTCTCAGGGCACTGACACCAGGAAACTGGGTTTCTAACTAGTAGGAAAACCTACAGGAATACACAACAATAAAAGACTCCACATTTGTACAGTCTTATGTCTGTTGAGTCTGTTTACTCTGATCATAAAATATAAACTGGACGAGGAAAAAGTTGTAAACACCTTACAAATTTTCCTTCCTGTCTGATTACTCCAAATCAATCTTGAGGCTAAGATCAAAGTATCTAAAAAAAAGTCCAGATCATTCTGAGCGCACCTTGGTTTACCTTCCAAACAACTAAATTTACCAATTTTTCCTGTTAATTCATTCTCCCAGCTAGAAGCTGTGTTTTGTGTTCAGGTATTCCCATCTCTAAAGACCAATCTTGAGATAAATTGTTTCCATCTTGGAAAACAAATGCAAATGCCTTGTTAGCAAAGGTGAATTTATAGAGATATTAAAAAAATGAAGCAAATTCATGACTATGTATATATATTACCAAACACAACTGACAATTTTTTTTTGTATACAAATTTTGTAGATTCTTGCAACTCTAAAACCAAAAAAAATCATTCTAATACCTCTTTGCAAAGCAAGATCTTATTATTGATATTCAGATCTCATCCAGTACAAAAGGAAATTTTCTCTCATGAAATCAGCAGAGTTAATGTGCTTTAACCCCCCATAGGCTTGGGTCCAAAAGTTAGAATACTATGGCTGGCTTGCATTCATTCAGGACTCCCAGGAAATGTATAGAGAATCAACTAACTGAAATATGGAGAATTAAAGGAAAAAAGTGCAACTGTATTGGGATACTGAGGACAGACCACTTATTTCCAGTAAAAAAAAAGGTGTGTCTATCTAGCCAAATGAAGCTATGAATACAGCACAAACTAATGTACTCGTGTTCACTTAATCTAGCATGTTTAACATAATATGTGCTGTTCCCTGTTCCCTCTGACTGTTCCACATCACAGTCAGCACCGGAACAACAGCACAAGCCACAGTCATATCTTTTTCTAGACTTCCCTACCTCGTGTTTATAAAATGTGTCTCCCAAAGAATTAACTTCGGGTAGATGTGCTACATCTACTTGTTTTTTGAACACCTCCAGGGATGATGATTCCACCACCTCCCTGGGCAGCCTGTTCCAGTGCCTAACCACAATGTGATGAACATTGTGGCTAGCACAAAACGGTCCGCTGAACCTCTATCATCTAGGTAAATTCATTCATTTGTTCTTGCCATTCAACGACTAAGCCCTCAGATTATATTACCACGGTTTTGGAACTCTGCAAAATTAAAGCTAATCCATAGCTCTAAATCTCACTTACTGTCCCAACATATGGCTGAGTTTCCCCCCCTCCCAAAACAAATAATTCCCCAGACAAGACAAAAGCTCAAACTTACTTGCTGCATTGTAGGTGAATGTAAAGCAGACTGGACCTGCATCGGTAGCTGGTTTCCAATGGACTGCTGCATTGAGATTGGCTGATGTTGCTGGATGTTGAGATGCTGGTGCAGAGGGGGGCTGATCTGAAGGGGTGGTGGTGGGGACACAGCCATGTTTGCTATGGAAACAGTCACTGGCATTTGGTTGTTGGGCTTAGGTGCTATGTTCCTGGGGATGTTGGCATGCATGGCAGTGATGTGAGGATTCATTCCTGGTTGTTGGTGGTAGTGGGAACTGAGGTACAGTGCAGAGTGAGCCTGTGTGGGCCCATGAAACACCGACTGCTTTGAATTCATCATCTGAGGTTGTGGAGAGGCTTTAACATCAACAGGTTCACTGTAGCTCTGTTGAGAAAAACAAGAAACACACAACACTTAGAAGTTACAAAATGTTGCTGTTCTACGCCCTGAAGTCCGTTCAAGAGTCACACCACAGGAAAACACAGATTTGGACCATCAAATTGTCCTGGAACTGGAGCTTGGTTATTATGCTAGGAAAAAAAAAAATTATTTTACCTTACACTTTCCTCTTCAACATTGTAAAAAAAAAGAAGTTAGCTCCTCTGTTTCCTGGTCTAGCCTGACATTTTGCTTCTTCCGAACTTGGAACTGGCATCACTGACCTAATAACCTACACAAGAAAGTCTGACACATCAATTCACTTCTATTGTCCTCAGATTTGATGGCCTAGTTGAAAAGGGATTCACGAGGGTGGGCTCCAGCAAAAGTCTGCCCTGGTCTTTGACATGTCTTATTTTTCCACCTGTGAACCAGGGATAAGAATTTCAGTGCCCTTTACCAGACACATTGATAACTGCTAATGGTGCTTTATCACTTAGCTAACATGACGTCTTCATAAGCTAAATCCTATCCACAGTTGTTGTACTGTATTGAATAAACATGCTAGTTGCTGTCCCAATACCTTTGTGTTAAAATATTTGGTGCTGGCCTGCTGCCCACACCTGTATCAAACATGTTTAATGAGCCACACATTCAGAAAATATAAGAATATTCTGAATATATCACTCTCATCAAAACTTACTTTATGTTCACAAAGTTCTGAAAATTCTGTTTCAGACTGATGCCTGTATAAACATCAGACACAGGAATGGTACCTTAATAAAGCTGGAAGAATACTGCATAGAATATTACAAAACACACATATTTTTCAAGAATGTTGTAGTCTACCTTGAATTCTTAAAGCTTCTAGTAATAAAACCATTCCATTAATGAATGTGAATTTTAATAGTAGTCTTCGTTCCAATATTTATAGCTTGTTACATTTGACTTAATTCAATTTGTTGTTTTCCATACCCTTATTGTCATCCACCTTTTGAGCGCTAATGCTGCGGGCTCAAAGAAATGATGAAAAAAAATTTAAGAACTAAACTCGTCTGAGCTTATAAATGGGAATTATGATTTGCAGTTAAGTCATACTAGGATTAATAGTCAGTGAAAGGTGAGACATGCTGGAAAAAAATAGCAGAAATGTCCCTCTGGAGAAAGAAGTCACTTTGTCAAAACAAAGGCTGAAAGATGCATATATGCCCTTATTCTGTGACCTCCATGTCATGTTTGCTCAGTTTACAAGTCAGAGTAAGTTTCATGTTACTCTCAGCACTCCAGGGTCAGTGAAGTCTATTTGTATTCTTCATGAAGGATGTACCATCACCAACAATCCGCTGACAGGCGTTACTGGGATCGCCTCATTATACGCCGTGATAAAGATGAGAAAGATAACTTCATTTTCCCTAAGTGTAGCTGCAGTTCCGTTGGCAAAACCCCCTCATTTTCTCCAGTAAACTAAAGGATAATTAGATGAATATGATAAAATGAATGCAAATCGCTGTGGCGCTGCCTGGCTCTGCTCTCTGTGGGTGGACAGTGTGCAGTAGGTATTATACATGTATTTGCAGGATACGGATACAGACATAAACCTCCACTGATATTAAGTGATAAACCTGAAAGTAGGTGCAAATTCTGTTAGGTGTTTTTTTGTATTATTTTTTAAAACATTGAACTACTGCTCCTGACAGCATGAAAAATATTTTCCCCTCTTTCTTCATGGTTGCATTCTTAGGACACTCTCATGAGTGTCCTAAGCAAGCAAAGCAAAGGCTGTCAGGTTTGTTGAAATTTCAGAAATTCAGAAGGTTTCCTAACTAGCAGCATGATCAGGACCCTCCTCTTGAGCATCACAGGCTCTTTATACATTACAGGAGATGCATGTTGTGTTGTTTCTTGAGAAACTTGGAGTCTTCCTGAGAGCCTTGTCCCTCTTGAGAACAGGTTGCCTTTCCACTATGTAGCTGGCACGCTTTATCAGGTACAAGCAGGGATAATTGCTCTTGAAGCATCAAAGGTCAGATGGGTTAAACAACTCTCTTGGTGAGGGGGGATCAAAAAGCCTTTGTGGCCACTATTTCTGACAGACTGATACATGCTATATTTCGTTTGTGTCTACAAAGATGCTGGCATACACCTCTTTAACAAAAATAGAGTGAACCAGTTTAATTATTGGGTAATTCTGAGTTCACACATAAGTGGTGAATGCACGGCCCACACTGATAAAATTACAGACTTATCAGATGGTATCGTTTAATACTTCAAATACCAAATTATGTTAAGAGGAATTTTACAGTTTTGGGCCAGAGATGAATAACACTTGTTTTACCTGAGAAGAGTGTCTGCAAAGTGATCAAAAGGGACCATTCCAGTTGTCCCAAGCTATTGATCAGCATTCTACATGTTTCACTACCTCCTGATCCAGTGGAAAGCACAAAACTTCAGTTTCAGAGCAAGTATTTTGCTGTTACTTAGGACGTTTTAAATCATATATGTTCTGAAGCCCCATTGTCCAATATCAGTGTAAAACACATCAATATTATCAGTTACTGGGAATCTTGATAAATGAACCTATTATGTGCTATTCTCCAGCATACTGCACTTTCAGCTTTTTCTAAGGCTGGGTCAGAAACACAGATTTTGTGAGTGTTGCTGACGCTCATGGAACAGGCCTTGTAAAATAGTTTGGCTTCGTTATGTCCCTTTACTGCGCAATATACCAAGAGGTATATACAATGAATAGGTCACCCAATCATTTTGGGCACAATGACTGTTTTCCCAGATTTGAATGGGCATTGCATGTGTCCAGTACAGCATCAGACAGTCTTAGAAAAGGACTTTTACTATGGGTAAAACTAAGTATTAAGAAAGAAGGGATTTGATTAGCCAATATGGGCTTCGAACACCTAATCGTGTTCCCTAACTTTGCAGGTTGGAATTCAGCCAGTTTTCTCTTGCCTTATCCAAGGTGAAAAGCACAAAAAATAATTTTTAAGAAGCTCTCTTTAGTTAATTAATCTGCCCAAAACCAACACAGACAATTTACATCTCTAATTTTTGGCACGAAGTTATGGGATGTAATTAATTTACAGATATATGCAGTTGAGACCAGAATTATAAATCTGTACACACAGGCCAATGAACACTGAAGCTTAGTATCTCCTACGTACTACAAGTTCTGTTAGACAGACAGTGAGAAAAACCTCAATCAGAAGTATGGAGATTTAGACCCACCACTAGAGGGTAACAGAATATCATATTTAGTTAATGGTGGGAAGTTGTGTTGTACACATACATTAGTGAATATACATTAGGACCACAAACTAGAGCTTTTCTGGATAGCCTTTTATGCTCTTTGAGTGGCTTCTACTTGTTCTGGAGTTCAACTCAAAGCCTTACTCTAAATCTTTCAAGCTCTTCATAGGCTAGTGGTAGGGTTTCTTATGGACCTGCCTCTCCATCTAACATCATAATCTAATACTGTTGCCTAAATGGAAAAAAAAAAAATAAATCCGAAGGTGAAGACAAGGTAGGCAGCCCCAGGCAATGGAATGTTACAGAAAAAGTATGACTGCCCTTTAGGCACAACACAAAACCACCTTTTTTTTTTTTTTTTTATGAGAATCTATTGCTTTACTGAAACATGAAGAAAAAGAGAGAAGAACTATTTGAAATGCCAACAGAAAGAGAATGTAAGTATAAGATAAATAGGGAAAGGAAGAAAACAAAACAAACAATACTATACCTCTGATGATAATGAATATAATTATATTAATTAAAAGCACTGGTGCATGACCCTCAGTTCTCAAAATGATTGTACTTGTGTCATACTTTCAAGGAAATGTGTGACGATACAGGTGAGTGATGTTCTTCAGAAGAAGTGTTAAGAGTTGATCATTTTACACAAAGTGTGGGAAGTGCTGAATCAAGTTCTTCCCCCCAGCTTTCATCGAACTCTTGCCTTTCCTTCCAATTCTACAGCAAAGCAAACTTTTCCATCTACCTTCTACTCCCCTGTTGTGTACCAAAACTCCTTAGGCATAATTGCCAAATAAAAGAATTAAATTAGGTTAAGAGGTTAAGCATTGCTCATCCAGTTGTGCTATTCTTTTCTAAGAACTGCCCTGGGTCTAATGGCCCTTCTTGTCACAGACTGAATTCAGGCACAGGAGCTCCTGAGAAAAGGTGACACTGGGATTTGCCTCACCTCAAAACATCCAACCCACTCTTACAGTTGAGAAATTATTTCTGGCACAGACACCCTGCTCAATTTAGTGGTAGCAGAGAAAACAGCAACAGCCTAGCAATGCCATTCTGGCATCTCCACAGCTTTCTTTGGGTTATAATTTTACTTCCACTTTGAAAAGTTGCACTTTAAACCCTAACCTGTATATTCAGGCACCAAAAAGGTGTTGAAACTTACATATGGATTTTGCTTCTCCTTCTAAATTGTGGCTGACTTCTGCCTAATATTGGCTCTTCGAACCCCACTTCTGTTGGAACATAACATCCATGTGATTGAAAATAAAACAAGGACTTGTTTTTACAAGCTGGTACTCTAAGGGCCTGATCCTTAGACTACCGAATTTAGGAAATTCTCCTATTAAATTAAATAGAATTTGAATCAGAGCCCAACACTGTTACTTCAGTATTAAAGCCTGGATGTCAACTTCATTTGTCATGAAAGCCAGGCAGGACCTGGGTGACAGAGGCTGAAAATAATTCCCAATTGACAAGAACTAATGTAGACCTATATTTCTTCAGAAACATACCTAGAAACTACAACTGCCTATACTTGCAGTTATTCTTGCCTATACTTGCAGGAATGTTGCAAGTGGGACCATTTAGATATATATACACACACACATATATTAACATCTTAAATTTACATACTGTATACATGCTTTATATTCAGCATTCTTACCTACTATAGCATATGATATTATAATATTAAGGAATTAAATATTTTTTCAATAATTTCATTCTAGTAAACAATGTTCAACTAATATTGCTGTTCACAATATAAAATCAAGAAGTCAGTGTTGTCTCAAAGAAACCATGGTTTCTACTTACAAAGAAAAAAACATACTTCGTTTTCTTATTCTATTGATTTCACGAAATTAACTAATGATCAAAGCCTTTCAGTTGGAGCAATATAATTTTAGTTGTTTACAGACCAGACATTATCAAAATACTTCTTTATTAGCGTCATCAGTTAAGATCTCCTTCATAATAAAATATTCAGTAAATACATTTAGTACATCAAAACATTCAGTAAATGTTCTTGGTACTATTGGTTTCCTATGTGTCTTTTAAATACATGCTGAGAGACTTCCTCAAGGGCACAGACATGAGTCTTGTGGCCAATATGGCCAGCATAAAATTCTATAAATGCAAACAGCTTTACTCCTGGGTAAACACACCCTATTCCAACCTCAGAAGAATCTTGTTTTTTTTTTTTTTTTTACACAGCCAAACCGGTGTAACATCATTTTATTTTAAATGAGAACCAGGTGCTTCTCTTAAAATGAGAAACAGAGGTTTGGCATCCTCTCTACACAGACAAGGAACATGTATTATGTGAGTATCTCAAAGTCTAGAAAAGAATTTAACTCAGTTCAGATTTTACAAGAATATAACAGAATCATAGAATGGTTTGGGCTGGAAGACACCTTTAAAGGTCATCTAGTCCAACACCTCTGCAGTGGAGCAGAAATATCTTTGAAACCTATGTAGTTGCTACTGTGTCCCTCTTCATGATGCACATCTAGTGACTGCTGTCCATCCTTGAGCCACACCGAGGAATTCAACAATTTTTGGACCAGAATGAAGATTACATTCAGGTAACAGTGATTATGTCAGCTGGTACCAGGAAGGTCCAGGCTTTGCAGGCAGTGATCAAACTTAGGCAGGTCTGACTCAGCTTTAAATGAGTTATCTTCAGTACCATGACATTAAAGATGTAGATAGAAGGAAATTGGCTGAATATTTATGCAACTCGTACAAAGCTTACCTAAGCTTAAGTTTGCATCTGCTGTCTTTGCTCTCTCTTTGGTGGAAGGAACATCTTGAATTGTTTATTCCTTCTCTCAGCTTTTCTGCGTTCACATAATCCTCAACGTTTTTAACGTTTTTGACATTTTAGGTCACTTCCAACCTCAAGTCTGTCCTTGAGAAGAATCCCTTCTTCTAGACTACATGGGCTCAGCCATTTTATTAATACCCCTGTGAAGCTGTTTATGAGAGAATGACTTCTCTCCAGCAGCCTTTTCTCTTTCCTGCTTAGCTCTTTAACTCCTTTAGAGATTCCTTTGACTTAACTCTCTCCACTCCAGTAGATACCCCTCATATGCATATTTGCAGTAGAGCTGCCTTCCTACCTAAGTCACAAGAGGCTCTTAGCAAATGATGTTTCATATTTTGTTAATTCCAGTCACCTATTGCAATGACAACATCTGGGACTCTAGAGAGTTCAGAAAGCTTTTTGACACATTCTTGATGTTTCAGAACAAAGGAGTAAGCCATGGGTTGTCATCTATAATTAGCTGAGGTGGCTCAGAAGAACATCTTCAAATCCAAATATACATTTTGTCATCATCTATAGGGGATTGTCATGGATTCATTCAGGGTATGTAAGTAAAAATGGATGTTTTATGAATGTAACCTGAGTACGTGTGATAAAGGATATGCAACTTTAATTTGATACAAGTGTTTTAATTCCCCAAATGGAAGCAGTAGGCTAACAGTGAAATCTAGTTTTATTAACTCACTTAAAAAACAAACACAGTTCCTCTCCAAATCAAAACCTGGCATCTCTCAAGCTCAAGACATTTCTGCCATTTTTTGGCAGAAATTACATGAGAGCAGCTCTCAGTTTTTGCACTGCTGAATGTAAAGCTTCACATGATTTAGCCTCAAATCTAATTCATGGCATTAGCTTAAATACAGTTTGCTCTGCATTTTCAGTTGCAGTATAGTTGGTTTCCTTGCTAGACAAGGAGACATTTTGAATTGTGTTACTATCAGATTAGACAATTATTTTATAAATATATATGTGTACTTATCAGATACTCTGATACATTACATACTTGCTCATACATAATTTTGAGTCCTCGAAAATTTCTGACCACATCATAATAACTCTAGAACGACTGGAAGACCAAGGTATCACAGAAGCATGAAGTACCTGCTGTAAAAGGTCTACATTATAGTCTTCCCCACTAGAGACTATAATCTTAATGGAAAAAAGTAAAAGCTGTATGTGCATGTCATCATTCTGTTTGTGTGTGTGTGGTTTTTTTTTGTGTTTGTGGTTTTTTTGTTTTGTTTTGTTATTGTATAAAGGGAAATATTGCCAAATGCCTTGTATTGCTTTAATAGCTTCATGAAAAAAAAATCATGCATCAAACATAACCATATTTTTTGTTATTCTTTCTCTGATGCCTTCACTGAGAACAGTTTAAACTGTTTTATGAAACTGCAAAACATCTGCATGGACTGGAGCTAGTTATACTATAGGAATCTGTTGTCTCAAAAAGCAGAAACCAGGTGCCTTTCTGCCAGCAGCAGAAGGGATGCTGCTCTCCTTGTGTGCAATAGCAACTGATTAAAGCACAGACCAGGAGACAAGACAGTTCAGACATCTACTCTGTCAAGAGATATCCAGAAATTTATTTCCAAATGAAATGTTCTAAACCCCAGTAGCTGCTTATTTCAGGGAGGAGTGAGCCAGGATATGGTGCTCCCTATGTTTGAAGTTTGGCCACTACTAGATAGAAAGGCATTTGAGATTCTCTGGGCTACAGAAAACAAATTGTGGAGAGAGCACAGCTACTCATCCCCCTTCCTTACAGCTGCATCCTCCTTACATAGGAGAGGGGAGATGCACAGTCTGGGAAAACATATTTTTTGACTTTTTTATATGCTAGGCAAGTGCTTTCAGCACATATATCTAGGAAATGGGAAACTAATAAAAAGTTTACTGTTCAAATATTTGGGGTTGTTTTGCTTTAAATATGGTCTCTGTTTGGTTTTTTTTTTTTTTTTTACAAGTAGCTTACACTTTTTCATGTATATTCGCTGCACTCTTAAGACACTGAAATTCCTTAGGCTGTTCAATTGTATTGTAAAAGAGGCAGTGTAATGGATATTTGGGGTGCCTGGGAACTCTCTGGTTACAGATTGCTGTGCTAATAGCATTATGGCAATGCCAGTCTTACCAGATATGACCATTAGTTTGTTATGAAATGTAACTGCAAGGAAAGCTACGTCCGCCATGTACTTCAAGAAGCAATTTTACATGTCCAAAGGATTTGCACTGTCCTCAAAACTGAAAAAACGTCAAAGCGTTTGCTGCAATGTCAAGTGAGGACACCATTTTGACTTAGACACAACAGCAGAGTTTTGAAATATGCCTGAGTGTTTTGAATTTGAACAATATTCTCCTTACTGAGAGGTTTTAGCTTCATCCATAGCTGCTAAAATACGTCTGCATGAAAACTAAAGTTGTGTCACTACACAGTGAGAATTAAAGATTCATTTAGGCAGAGAGAATAAAACAGGGAAGAAAATTCTTTGACCTATTCAGAGTTAAACTTGCAGTGCTATAGTTAACCTACACGTATTTATTACTTATATGAACACATATTATGAATGTTAAATATATAATATCTAAATATTGTAATATAAATAGCCATAGTTGCATAGATATTAAATTATTTAGTATTTACTCATCTATATCTATGAATGTATATATTTAAATATATATAAATATATATCTATTTGAAAGATGCAGCAAAACCTCTAATGTCAGCCAGAAAAAAGGCTGGTTAAGCTAGAAAAAGTGCTTGTTTTATGAAAAAGTAAAATTGCAATTCACAGCATTTTATGTAATGCTGTACACATTACCAGATACCAGAGACTGCATTTCTGGACCTGAATAGTACTAAAAGTTGCAACTAAGGGCAAATATAAAGACACTTGTTTACAATGCAAAGGCTTAGTCAGTACTATAAGCAATATGGCAATTTGCATAGCAGAAGACAGAATGCTTTGTGATGTGATTTTTACTTTATGCATCAATTCCTACACACATGACCAAACTCAACAACAGCCCCATTAATTTCAATCATTAAAAAAAAGGAGAAAATACTGCAAATAAACCAATACATTAAATGGGGATTAAGACATAACCAAGATATTTACAGAGTCATATATTTGTCTTATTTACTGGGTGCTAGTCCTATTTCATGAAGACCTCACTAAAGCACTTAAAAGTGTACTAGACATGGGCTGGCAATCCTATTACTGAAGCTGCTGGTGACACTTCCACTTTTTCAGTTATGAATTTGTCAAATAACACAGTCTGAAATTGTACATACTAGGTGTGTGAGTGACTTCCTTGCTTTTGTAACAAACTCCATCCAGAACTGTTAGGCTTTTTAAAGAATGCACCAAGAGGAAAGCACCATATGCCACTTAAAAAATTTGGTGCCCATCCTTAAGTTGCAATGGAAGAGGGACTTGAACTCTGGAATGGATAATGAGAGATTATGTCAAAGCTTAATATCCCATCTTCCCAAGAAAAGACATTCAAATTTATAAATGTGCATCATCTGAGAAGGCAGCTAAGACTATTCCTTCTCATGGGCTCTTCCAGTACTGGTTGCCCTCTGTGATGCAAAGTAGTCTGTCCCTCAAGTCCATCTCCAGTTTCTGTCACGATGCACCCATGGCTTTGAGTTTATAAAGGTTGAGGATGCAAAGGACAAGAGAAAGACTAGGAAAAAGAGTCGCTGAAGTAAATGTTTGCTGCTGGAGAGAAGAGGAGAGGAGAGGAGAGGAGAGGAGAGGAGAGGAGAGGAGAAGAGAGGAGAAGAGAGGGGAA
>NW_008596887.1:27420-38357 GCF_000691845.1 Merops nubicus | reverse complement strand
CTGAACTGGAGACAGGGAACCTGAGCAGCACCCTTGCCTGCTTGTGTCTGCGTCTTCCCCCAGGCAGAGACCTCTGAGAGGGGAGAAGGAAGAAAGTTTGATAATACAATAACTCCTATCATTTGGACAGAAAGAGGGTGTCCTGATGTGATGTGAAACACAACGGAACATCTCATAGCTGCCAGCCATCTGAGCCTGAAGTCATTGGGGCTCTGCTGTGAACAAGAACAGTGCAATATTGGTCAAATACTCTGAGAAATGAAGTTCTAGATCCCAAGCAGGACACGCAAAAGTACCGAAAGCCTGATTTGACAATGATTTAGTTGCTTTTGAAAACACAAGCAGTACAAACTTCCTGCTCCAGAGTATTACTGAGAATTTCTTTATACTAAACCACTGCTGGGATGAGCAGCACAGAAAATCCTATAAAGAACCAAGGTTAAACAACATGCAGTAAATACAACAGAGGGGCTCCCAGGGTGAACACCTAGTTGTAAGCATATGAAATGAGACTCGCACGGAGTGCAGCATAAAATACACAACAGAGCATGTGAGCAAATCATTAATATTGTATTAAAGCATTTTTGGAAAAGGTATGTTGCTTTTGGCATGTCAACTTTTGAGAATGAGCTCGTGGAATCTTAATAAGTTCTCTAAAAGTAGCCTTTATGGATGATAACATAACACATGGACATAAAAGACCAGATGGACTCCAAACAACCTTAATAATGTATTATATATATTTCTTCATGCTTACATGCTTGTCCAAAGAACTACAACTCCTCTGGTGCTGTATAAATATTTAATAATGATAATTTAAAATATACTGATATAATATTACATCTGGGTATTTTACATTCTCACTCCAAAATGGACTTGCTTTAGTTACATGTCAGCTCTGTTGGATTCATTGAGCATGTTCATGAGAGTAAGCAATTAGTACTCGGCTTCATTAAGTTTATATTTTGATACTTTCCACACTAGAGGAAAACATTATATTATGGGCAGAATTTAAATAATTGCTTAAAAGTTAAGAAAATGCTTCAGTGCTTTTCTGACTAACAACAAATTTAAATACTTGCACAAAGGGAATCATACACTGAACTGATCAACTATTTTTTTTTTCCTAAAAGCAAACCTCAGAAAATGCCATGATATATTTTTTTTTAATCTTAAAAATAATGTTTTTTTATATGTGCCATTTAAAATTTAAGCTGTATAGAGTGTTATGTAAACAGACCATGAGGTGCTAAATAATGATATCCAAGTTATTTTCACAAGTGAAAAGTTGGCTTCATGCATTTCTTCAAAACCTATTGGAATATTTTGAGCTTTTTAGACCTATCTTTTGCCAATAAGAGGGTTATTTGCAAAAAATTTGCTTGTGCACACATGGTGCCCTTTCTGAAGGCAATGAGTATTTCTAGAACCAAACAGCCCTAAGACAGAAATTAAAGGTAAACTGTAAATCACTTTAACGGAATGCATTAAAATTTATGATGGTAGATATAAAATTAAAATGCATAAGACACAACCCCCCAAAATGAATGAGGTAACACCCATATTTCAGATGTGTAAATTCACAACAAACCCTCATCAAATGCTAAAGGTAATGTAGAATGATGCATGAAAAGAGCTTATATGGCTAGTCATACAGTTTTCCTCTGAAAATGTGTAAAAATGAATATAATATATTGAAAGTTATAGTGCATTACCCTAAAACCATTTATAATTAACAAAAGTTTCTACTCAGGTCATATATGCCAGTCTTCATACCACCATCTTTACCTCTAAAATTAGTTTCATTTATGCAAGAACAAAATATATTTAATTTTGTATTAACAGATCCAAACCAGATTCTCACTGGTATGATTCTGAAGTTACTCAATTAGCTTTTACATTGACTCAGTGTAGCTATTTCACCTTTTTCTGCATATTTTAAAGTCTATTACAAATTTTAAAGAGTCTTTTACAAAATTATGGGCACTGAGAATGTTTGTATGAATCAGTTTAGAAAATTGCTTCTAGCTGTGTACTGGGAATTCACTGGTGTATTCTGGTAAAACAGCCTCATGCTGACCATTGCTTGCTGGATGTGAAACAAAAATTCATATTTTCTTATGAAAATTTGTTTTGTGAGCTGAACTTGACTTTTTCTGTTTTGCAACTGCAAGATAAAAAAGCAGTACTTAAAAAACCCAACAAAACCAAACCCAGGCATTTTGTGTAGGATTGTTTTTTTTTTTCAGTTATAGTTAGAACAAGGATTGCCTGGCATGACTTGTTTGTTATATTGAGGCCTCTTATCTGTTTCTTCTTCCAATGTTGACCTGCAATGATACTCCCAGCCTAGAGAAGTGCTGTCTCTATGAGCAGAAGGGAAAGGATAACTTGTCATGGAGACGTGCCTGTATTTATTGATCATTTCCACCTTAAACCTAACTTTAAGGTGATAACAAACAAGGCTATTTGCACTAAATACTATGGTATTGAAAACGGTTTGCAGTATGTCACTATATATATGTGTGTGTGTGTATGTATAGACATGTGTTACCTTGGATACAAGGCTTGCTCTGTAGGCAGCTAACTGCTTCAGATATTCCTTCTTGGCAGCTTCAGTTTTCTTTTTGTACACCTAAAAACAAAGAGTGTCACATTGGTAAATTAATTTGGTTTTGTTTTTATATATCATCGGTGCATCTCACGCATCTTTGTAAAGTCTCTCTAAGTAAACAGCCTTTCCTCCTCATATTGCTTAAAGAGTAAAATAATAAACATCAAATATTTCAAAGAAAATATTATTCCAACTGTGAAACACCCTTTAACTCCCCAGCAGTACTAAGAAAACAATATCCCTCATAGTATCTCAGGCTTAATTGTTCAAAGTGAAGCACGGGGCATGCTTTTAAATTGACCGTTAGGGATGGGGGAAGGCAGGTGTTGCCCTCCCCACTGGCTTCCACTTGTGAGACGAGTTAAGACCCTCTGAGGAAGATGTGAATGTGCAGAAAGACATTTGAGCTAAATGAAGGAGGAGATGGTGGCTTCACACAGATGAGCCAAGAGTCTTTCTCTCTTCCCCACATAAACTGTTGGGGGCAGTCAAAGAAGTTTCGTGGAGCCGCTAAGGATAATAAATGTTAGTCATTATTCCAGTCTTGATCCCATATCGGTCTAATTAACTTCTCAGGAGCATGGATATATGTCTGTGCATTTCTCTCAACTCACCAAATTATTTTAAATGCGGCATGGGCACCATCTCATAATAGATTAAAGAACTTGAAGAATCACTTCAATTTTTCCCAGATTTCAAGATCAAAGATTATCTGCAGGGTTAGGCAGGACCTCATAGCACTACAGTAACACGATATGACAAAAGCCTATGTAGATATTAGGGTTCAAGTTCTCAGGAGAACCGGCTTCTGACCCATGGAGCCTAGATAATGACCTGCTGTTAGCCATGTCAGTGACAGATCTGGGAACAAGTCAGCATTTCTCTTTGCAAATATGAGTTTCTCATTACTTTTATTTATTTATTACCGAAAGGGTACATTTAGGAGTCATGCAAGCATCTTGCCTTCATGTAACTACGCCAGATTGAATCCCAGCCTTCCCTGTTGTAGGGGTAAGTTTAAAATATATCTAACCAGGAGGTTTAAAAGGGAGACAAACAAAGGAAAGAAACTTTGCTTTATTATTGCTGTTATATATCACAAATTTTAAGTCCCATGCCAGAGGTTAATTCAAGGTTATCTGGGATTCACGACATTACACAAAATGGAACTGCAGCTTTGAGTCTCTGCTGTGCATTTCTCCAGCCAAGTGCACAACCTGGGCACCTCTGGGAAGCCCCCATGAAGAGAGTCAGGACTATCCACCTTCCTCCTTGCACTCCACACCACCTAGTTAACTGACTGATTCCAAGGTAAAAGATGGGAAAAGCTATTTACAATTTGGGGCCGTTCTCCTGAATCCCACAGCTGAAAAAGACACATGTACATCTCCTCCCCAGAAGGATAAACTTTATGGAACTTTAAAGTGCCCATTTTTAATCTGCCAGTGCTCTAGTAAAACCAGCAGTCCCAGCATAGATAGGACCTGGCAGCACAGAGCATACACGCAGAGGACAATACAGTTGCAGACATGACAGTGGTAGTGTCAGGCTGGAAGGATCCAGTACAGCACCATTTTTATAAAGATCGTGCTCATGAAACATTTTTTTTGTTTCACCGAGGCTTTGCTTTCAGAGACAGAACAAACCTCAGATATGGGCTGGCAAAACTCAGAGGCTGCCTAAAAGGATTAAAGATTTTGCTTCCCAGGGAAGCAAAAGATCATAATGCAAACAGAGAAGTCTTAGGTTTCTAAAATTGTGAGTATAAAGACAGAGATGAAAAAAGATTGGTTTTAGCTCTGCAACTGTATCTGTGCACCCTTGTAATTTCTCCAGATTAAGATAAATATATAGTGTTGGCTGATCTCCTACTGCTTTACAAAAAAAATGGTAGCAATTTGCTTCTTAAGTTGTAATCGCTTGTGATTATTAGGGAAATGTACTGTTTGTTTTGAAAATGAATAAAAAATTAGGCAACAATCTGTTCCTAGCTGCTAAAATAAATTTAGCTTGACCTACAGAACAAAGGCTAAGTTATACTACTTTGTATATTGTAATGCCTCTGCATTATTCTGATAGCCAGTTTAAAAAACAGAGCTGAACAAAGAATTTTACACAGAATAATGATCTTCAAAGATCATGTATCCACTGCTTCTGCACTGCGTTTTACTTTGCATTACACAAATATAAAAAATAAACACTCCTGCTGTGCTCTTACAGCCACAGCATATTGAAAGAGTCCTCTGGGACCTGACTTTTCCCTCAAATAGTCATCTTGCACAAGGTTAACTCAGTGATATGAAGCTAACAAGGGTTCAGAAAATCTCCATCTACAACATCACTGCTTCATAGGAATGTCATCATACAGCCATTATTTAATTATTTCCTACCTATACATCTACCATGTTCAGTGTACACACTGCTTTGCTCTCTTTTCTTGGGTCTTCTGGTGAGCCAATAGCAGTCACGTGAATACCATGTCTTCCACGGTGTTCCATAAACATTAACCATGTAATAAAAGCTTATTATAATGAAAAAGTCCTTACTATATGGGCAAAGGTTTTTGATGGCCCCAGCTTGCCTTGATGTTTTGCATTAGCCAGAATGGTCCCTGCAGGCTGTCTTGTCTGGGGGGTGGTCAGCTCACCCCACTTCATCCTTGCAATGGCATTGTTCCCTGAGGACAACGGCTTGAGCTCTCACTGTATGCTGTTGTCCTTTTTAAAATGCCCACTGCTTAGGTCGGCATACAAATAGGTTGATGATCCTCATGCTAGTTTTGGAAATTCTGATTGGTCCTGGCTTATACTAAAAATTAGGGTAAGTTCTGCCTGTCTGGTGAGTTGTTAATTTTCATGAATAACAAGGTCTGTCTTTTCTCTGAAGGCCAATGAACGCGGCCCTGGTAGTGCTACATTCAGTCTTTGTGCTAGACGGGACTTGTACTGGGGGCTTATGCAGGCAGGGCAAGTGGGGAGCATCCTGAGCATGTGAGCAGCAGCACCTCAAACACATATGACCAAGTCAGTTGCCCCTCTCAAGCTCTTTTTTTTTTTTTTTGGGCAGCTGTGAGAATTTTTAGCCCTCGGGGTTAAGTAGCTTTGTGTTGTGGTAAGTAGAACAGCATTGCCTCCTTGCAGCAGTTTTGGGGAGGAAAAAGCTCATGTCATCATTCAAGTACGCTCCAGACAACGGCTGAAGCTCTTTTGAGTTTCATGCTTAGCACAGTGCCAAATTATGAAATGCATCATTTCCAATAATACATTTAACACTTTTCCTGTAACAAGAAGCAGGCTTCTGTTCTGTTGCTTATCTATAGCGTAGAGTGGTAACATTGAATTTTATTTTTAACTTCTCAGAAATCTCTTATATGGTCATTTTTCCCTGCTCTGTCTAGCAAGCAACAATTATTAAATAAGTAACTTGACAGGAGCATATACTTATGGAATTAAGTCATTTCTAGCTTGCTCTAATTCAGTTAACATGATACTTGAATGCCAACTGTCATTCAGGCAGTAAAGGCCCATTCTGATTCAGCACCAGGTTTGTTTCCTTACACAGTATTTTATTTTTCTATATTGTCCCAGTTGTGGAAATGGAATGTTGGCAGAAAAAAAAACATCATTTCTGCATATGCAGGGTGAGTCAGCTTAATTTATTCTTATTCTCTTCAGCTTGTTATAGACCAAAAACTCCAAGATTACATTCATTTGTCTACAGATGGAAGCTGCTGGCATTATTTTCCTACTCTGCTTCACGAATGCAAATTTACACGTCATAATACAGAGGTTCTTAGTTTACTATTTAATTATATTTCCAAAGCATGCACCCAGTAAGGTAACCGAGTTCATTTACACTGTTAAGCAAAGCATGCAGCAATGTAGAAGAAGATACTTCCCAAAAGGAGTAAGTATGAAACTCTATCTCGTGCATATAAGACATGATTTGAAGTAGGCCACTGCAATGTCAGCACCCTTTAGCTCAGGTTGACCATACTTGTGGGCTACCAGTGCAGTAGCAGCTTACATTGAGGGCCAAACTCTTCTTACTAATAGTGATACTCATCCCTAAACTGACTGGCCCAACGTTTCATCAGAAGATAGAGGGGTTGTGGGTTATATGTTTAGCCATAAGCGCTCACAAATACTAGATTACCAAATTAAAACCACAGTAGACTATCTGCACTTCCCTTTTATTATGCCAACTTCTGCTAGCATCATAAACATGATGCCAACTTCAAGTCATGTTTTGCTTTATATATTTTAACTGCTGTTTCATTCTTGTCTCCCTGGATCAAAAATTCCTTGTGGCAGGCTTTGTGTGCCCTTAGACGTGTTGGACTGTATGAAACTCAGCACTGATATATATAACTGAACTAGACCTGTCATGCCTTGTGACAAGTTTTTGTTCTGGTTAGTCATCTTTTCCCAATAAGCTTCCTCTCAACTTGCTTATGGAGGATTATGAACATATCAGAACACACCACACAACAGGACTCCTAACCTGTGCCATGTGGCTTGCACCGTTGTTCCCTCAGGAGAACAGATCTCCCTTCTCCCAGTCAGAGGTCATCCAAATGACTGTTTTTACAGCATTTGTTGAATATTGAGGTGACTTGGCAGTACTGGATTGACAGTCAGACTCGATGATCTTAAAGGTCTCTTCCAACCTAAACAATTCTATGATTCTGTAGTCACCACAAGAGCCAAAACAGGCACTCAAACATCCACAGTCATGGCCTCAGTTTTGCATATCAGGTGCTAATGGAAGAAGGCACCACTGATCACAGTCCCTTTCAATACTAGAGACCTGGAGACAGTGTGTTTAACAGACTGATGCTCTTACGAGAAAAAGAGACTTTCAGAATTTGTGCCTTGTGGTAGTCTGAAAAAGCTTTGTGTCTTCTAGCTGACAAAGCACATTACAAAGAACAATGCTGCTTCCCTGGCTCTGCTTAAATAGCTGGTACAAGGATGACAAAGAAGCAGAAGTTTTCAATTTATCTTGTGGATGCCTCCTTAAAGCTGAAACTTGCATCCAAGTTGTATTTGTCTTTTAAAATGATGTAAAAGTACCCACATTTGTTCTGATGGAAGTGTTCCATAAATCCACCAAAATAGTATATGCAAAAATAACAAATCAAAAAGAAACACGACCGATTTTGTCTTCTTGGGTCTCCAAAGTGTTATTATCCATTGGAGTGTCATTTCCACAGGCTACAGTTACAGGAATGGCATCTGACAAAATACTGTAGGCTACAACCCAGAATGATATTCCACATTCCTGGCTCTACATACCTAGGCTCATAGAGAAAACTTGTGGTTTTTCCAAGTGGGAGACATATCTCTAGTTTTAATCTTCTGATTTTGCAGTAAAGGCATCTAGAGTTGCACACACTCATCGAAAATATTGAGAGAGATATTCCCACAGCAGCCAGAAAAAAAAAATCCTCGGAATTGCTTAATGGATACTGAAATAAGTTACCATTTGATTTTTAATCTAGGTACATACAGTAACAGAAAGAGGCTCAGGGCTAGCTATATGGCTCAGCAGTCTCTCTGACTGTAGAGAGTGAAAAAGACACTGATGACATATTAGAAGCTTAGGGGAAAGAAGTCAGTCTTTCTGGCGTGCAGGGGAAAGATCACAGGCCAAATTCAGCTCTGGCACAAACACTTAGACTCGACGGAGATCACTGGAAATTGCAGACACTTGCACCAAGCCTAAATTTGACCTTACAGGCTTGATGCTTGCAGCTTACAGGAGCAGGACTGTGCCTTTTATCAGAAGCATGTTGGATGAAAGTTGGGTACAAAACAAATGACATTAAACATGTGATTTATATGGTGATTATTTGCACTTGCTGGGTTTTTTTGGGCTTTTTTTTTTTTTTTTTGAAATGAGGATGTGAACTTGAACGGAGCATAATAACTGGGCCTGAATCCCTTTTTGTATGCAAATGATTTCAAGTCACATTCCTATTGAGCTAGAATGTATGGATAAAAGGTGGGGAAGGAAAAAGTAGAAAATTAAGGCTGTTACTTATGGATGTTGATGCAGCAGTATGTGAGATCTGAGGTCCTTTTGGACCAATTCCTTCCAAGTACATCAAGAAGGAGAAATGCAGTTACAGTTCATAACTCACAGAATCCCAGCATGGTATGGGTTGGAAGGGACCTCTGGAGATCATCTTTTCTAACTCCTCTCCTAAAGCAAGATCACCTAAGGCAGGTTACCCAGGATTATGTCCAGGCAGGTTTGGAATCTCTCCAGAGAAGGAGACTCCACAGCCTCTCTGGACATACTTCTCCAGGCTTGGCCACCCTCACAGCAAAGAAGATTCTCCTTGTGTTTAGCTGGAATTTCCTGTGATTCAGTTTGTGCCCAATACCCCTTGTCCTATTACTGGGCAGTACTGAAAAGAGTCTGGCCCCATCCTCTTGACCCTCCACCCTTTAGATATTGATAAGCAGTGATAAGATCCTCACTCGGTGGGCATGTGCAGTACTCAGCTGGAAGCTGTGTCTGCTGCACGTAGCAAATGGCTATTAGAAATCCACCCTGGGGATGGGGTTGTCTGATGTTCTTCATGAACTTAGTGCTCCTGGGAGGCTGCAGGAAGACCAAACTGCTCGGTGCCCAGAAGGCCAGCAGATGATAGCCTGTATTACCTTATACAAAGCAAGATGCAGCACTTCCTATGGTGACCTACACTAATTTTGTATTTTTTACAGCAGGAGGGGAAGGTTTCCTATCCTGAGTACACAGAGTGGTCCTGCTCAGCCCAGCTCTGGGTTGGACAGCGAGGCACCAGCTGCCAGGAGTCCTACAGCAAAAAATGGATTGCAAACAAGGAGCCTGACACTGCTTCTTCTGAAGTCATTGGAAGCCAAGAGGTTCAAGCCTGTCCCTGTGGCATCCAGGGCAATAGAACAATCTGGAGACATAAATTTATATTTAAGTACTTAGACATGAGTTGTATCTGGATGCACACGTGCCTTTTCTTGGCCCATTTGTGTTCAAGCCCATTAAGCCCAGCTGCCTGCAGAGGAAGGGAGAAGGAGCAGAGAAGAGGGTGAGGATCCATTGTTTCAAACTTTTGGCGCACCCATATAGAGCTTCAAAAGCTAGAGATGCAATTCCAATGCAGAATTTCATCAAGAAAAAAAAAGGATCCCTCAAATAAGCCTAAGGCGCAACACTGGTAAAAGTGACTTTGGTGGTGCAGGTAGGTGGGAAGGGAGGTGCCAGGCTGCTCTCTGTCTGCTGTGGCAATTCCCAAATCCATCTTGCCTGTAATTCACTTTGGCAGTGTGCACACAGAGATGTGCCTTCACTTCCTATTCTCATTTACAAAAATAAAACAAAGCTAAATTTAAATTTTAACTGAAGGAATCTTCTCATCCTCTTACAAGTGTGTTCAAGTTATTTCTTGGAGATTGTTTCATTAGCACAGATACAATAACAAGAAAAAAACCTGTTCTTTTTAAAAGGGAAATGAGGTAGAGAAACAAACTCTTGCAAGAATACATGAGCATATTTAAGAATGAAAAAACTGTATGTTTATGTTTTCAAAATGTTACTCTACTATGTTGACCTGATGGTCTGCTTATCCTCTGGAACTATTTCTGTAGCCATGCTGCAGTTCCTTGAACTGTCTGATGTCCTCACACCAGGCACTCCACATGCACACCCCACACCAGGAACGTGATGGCTCTTCCACCCATGGGATGAGCTCATTTGTCACGTCAAGTGACACAGCAGCACACCTCAAGAGGGAAAAGAAGCTGAGTTATGTGCCCCCAGAGGCCAAGCAGAGCCAAGGCCTCTTGAAAGACTGATCTTGGATCCATTCCAACTTGACTTGTGATGTCTCACATCACAAAAATAGCTTTGGAGACATAAATTGTTGTCTAGCATTACTTACAAACATCCTCTTGAACTGCCTGGTTCATACTAGCACTGGATAATATGCTGCTACATCTAAAATGTCCCTACCATCAAAAGAGAAACTTGTAAAACTTTTTTATTATTATTAGCTTTTATGCCCAAATCAATCTGGATTATTTTTAGTGACCAAAATAGAAACCCATGAAAACTTGTGGGTTATAGTGAAAATGGTAACAGCATCACCACATATGAGAACTTCAACTTACTTAGGTATTGCTAACATACAATCCAAGTTCCATCAGATATTAAAAACGAAACTGCAGCTTTTATCTGGCCTTTGAGCACCAATGAGGAGTAAATGATTTGATTTTGTGAGCTCCGAGGATTTGTCAGCTGCCTCATAAGTATAATTCCAGCTCTTCATATTCCTGCT
>NW_008596887.1:0-27346 GCF_000691845.1 Merops nubicus | reverse complement strand
CAGGAAAGAATGAGTGGGAAATTAAATTCTTCCCACTTGTGTCAGATCTGCCCTTATATAAACACATTAACAGTAATTTCATGAGGCGTCAAACACAGGAATAAATACTGAGGGGTAAAATAATGAGGTGTTGCTATTGAGCTGAACTGTTGCAGCTAATATCACTGTGTGTGAATTTTGCAGCCTGAAAGAAGGCATATGTTACAGCACTCCAACAGTCACTTTGCCAGCTTCTTCTGATCATTAAATTTTGGGTCTTTTAGGTGAACCCATCCCTCTTCCTGCTGCAAGGCCAGCACAATGTTTAAGTACTCACACAGAAGCACATACACACACATACACATATACGTATGCACACTAAGCTCTTCATAGGAGGCCCAATTAATTCTTGCTAGAATTCCATTTAAGCCACTGAAGTTACACCAGAGATTAATTTTGTTGAATGTTGAATAGACATTCAATTCAATTTTTAGAATAATAGCACATTTATTAAGGTCTTTGGCTTAAGTTTTAAAGTTATACTAACGTAAATATGAACATTTTGCTTGTGATTTGCCACATCTATTACAGCTTTGCTAGGACTCCCATTAGAGACTTAAGGTTCATTTAGTACACACACATCTGGTGCTGATTTAAAATGACTTTCCCTTTTCATCTAAGGACAGAAAATGACCTAAGTAGCCTTTTTACCCACTTTGAACCTGCGTTCTGTCTGAAAGCCAGAGACTCGACCATTTAGCATGCTGAACTCCCTTTCCTGGGGGCTATTTTTCTCCCCCTCGCAGGAAAAATGTGTGTGAAGGGCAAAGGTGTACATAAATAAGCTATAAAAACAGGACAC
This sequence comes from Merops nubicus, assembly GCF_000691845.1. Lineage (NCBI taxonomy): Eukaryota > Metazoa > Chordata > Aves > Coraciiformes > Meropidae > Merops > Merops nubicus. The sequence continues at coordinate 26,505 of NW_008596887.1, read as the reverse complement.
ACACACAAGCATAGTACTGACTAAGGAGAAAGCAGTGTTTGTGATTGTAAGAGAGGAACTGGAAAAGCCACTAAAAATATCCCTGTGCTGTGGCTACAGCACTGAAGAGACTCTACCTCAACAAACTATTGCTGCAGCTGCTTTTCATTCACAGGTTTATTAATCTGAACGGTTTTAGAGAACATTTAGTGTTCAAAATGAAAGAAAATGTCCAGTTCCTTCTTCTGACCATGGATAATTACTGTACCCCATTCAGAATTTGAGAAGAAGCCATGACCAAGTCTGTGACCACTGAAGTCCCTTTCATTTCTAGATTCCTCTGTGCAGACAGGTTTGGACAAACAAAACACAGGCAGACACCAGCATTATTTGCAAATGGCCCTTGTACACTCCAAAATTAATGGAAATGGTTATAGCATATGACCCAAAAATGCAAATCTCTTCATATGGCAAAATGAGAGTGGAAGTACAGTGCAATCTGCTTTAATCTAATAAATTGCAATATTCTCACAGTAAGATCATCAGAGAGTGATTCACTTGAAGCATAACTCCCCCCAAACTTCAGTAACGCACTCACCATCATCTGGCTCATAATAACGTTTCCTTTTTGGTCATTCAAATCCTATTTTCTCAAACAACATTTTCCTACTTTCTTCACAGTTTGAAAAACATACGTGGTACTTGCACAAACCCTTTCGAGCTACAGCCCAATCTGTCAGATTATCACAATTTAGTTGCAAAGGCTTGGACATACATATACTGCCCTTAGGTCGTGACTGCACTGAATTCCAATACCCTTATTTATTCTGTGGTCAGTCTTCAGGAATAAGACAAGAAGAATTCTATGCACTTCAGAAAAAGCTGGCTCAGGTCATAGGAACAAAGAAGATTTCATTTTGGCATGAAAACATGAGGTTATTCTTCTTTCTCAATAGTTACATTACGTTCTACTTTCTGATTCATTTATATTTACTATTTAAATAGTAAAAGGAGTTCCAATTCAGGAAACATAATTTGGAAACATAATTCTATTTAAATTCCAGAATATGCATTAGCTTCCAAAACATAAAAGCCAGGAGCTTTATGATAATTGAATCCTTTTCAGCAAGTATAATTCATCAATAAAGTATTCCTCCAATGACGTTATTGTTTCTTTAACTATTTTTTAATTTCTCAAGCTTCTTCAATGCCCAATTCCAAATGCTACATTAATCACTTGTATTTTTAGAGTCCTATTTTCCTACCAGAGACATAGGTTTCATAACAGTGACTAATGCTCTGTATCTGAAAATTTAGGCCTTTAAAATACAGACTATCTAGTCAGTTAAGATGTCTTGTAATCATGACTTTGTAGTATTAGATCCCTAATGGAATAAAGAATGAGTTTAAATTTATTCTAGAAAATAGGATTGCCATTTTATAAAAAAATAGGGACTATCTTTTATTCTTTTTGTACAGTGCTAGATTAGAAAGGGCCTGGGTCTGGAGTTTTAATGAATAATTTTGCCTATAATGAATAGGCAAAATGAGTCAAAGTGCAACAAAGACATGCTAACCCAAACTCTTGGAATAATTGGCTTAAAAATCTAGTTGCAGCTATTTATTCATGAATGTGTCATATGGATTCCATAACACATCATTCTGCTGTGTTCCAACTTAAATTAAGGACAACAGAGATAAGGAAAATAAATTTTGTTCTGCCGTTCCAGTGTAGGACTTATTCAATTATTTCTTTCAACCACAAATAGAAAATTCAAGTTAAAGTTGGAAATTTAGGGGTTTATGAACTCTTTTTAAACAGAATTATATGGAAATACTTCAATTTTCTGCTGGAATGACTAACATGACAAGCTCAAAGGAAATGTGCATTTTATAGACTTTTAGGTTTGTTTCCATTATATGGTCTTGAACAATTATTCATGAAGTCAAGTTTTCTGTGCTGTAAGTGGAGCAAATATTATGAAAGGAAAAACTGCATAGCTGCAACAGCCACAGCTTAAGGGTCAATATGAAAAATGGTTGAGGAAATCAAGCACAAGATCTGGCTAAATAAATAATTTTTGCTTGGTGCCATCACTAGAGAGATGTAAGATTAGAGACACAGGCCCTTGACAAGTCCAGGTCTCTGCCTTTCACTATTTCAGGAAAATTTGGATCCACAATCCCACAGGAAGGCAAGATGAGTCCAAGATACAGACCTAACTACTTGGAGCACTCCTGAGGGATGTGTTTGGATGTCCAGGTTTCAACATGGGGAGTGATTCTAGACAAGGTTCCTTTCTTTTTTTTAATGAATTTAAATCATATACCACAGTCTATAGTTTCTCAGCTTGGGCTGGAGGTCCTGACCAAGCACAGCAGGGACAGCTCTTGCATGTTTGGGCAGACTGCTGAGCAGTGGCTACTCCTGGCATGGCTCAGCACTGTCCCTCCTGCCCACGGGCAGGTATGTGGGACAAGGAGGAAGAGCATCACAACCTCTTCCTTGTGACCTTAACCAAAGCATAATCTGTAATTTTTTTGTTCCTTCAGCTAAACCTTCCAAGTACTGACCTTATTCAAAGGTGGATGCTAGACATAACAGGCTTTTTTTTTTTTTGTTAGTCCACGAGTATCAAACTTTGATTCCTATTACACTGTTACTTTTAACAGGGATCTAGATGTATCTACACCATCCACTTTAGCAAAGTAAACCTTATTTTTTTCAAGCCCAAATGATTTTACCTACCAATCATAACAGAAATTTCCCTTTTATTCTTAGCCTTATTAACTATAATTTTGTTATAATAACATGCTCAGTGTGAATGAACGAGATGCAGTTTTGTTCCAGTACTTTTCCCTTCTCTCTGTGCTGACACCAATCCCCACCCATGTCTCCTGCTGCCAATATAACTCTCACTCAGCGTATCCCCTCCCTCTGTATTTGCTTCTCTCTCAAAATTCCTATTTCTTTACCTACCCAAAAGTAGGTAAAAAGTCAAAATGCAACCAGTAATGATAGAAGAGCAATGATGTGCTACATTGGGGATGAATGGTATTTGCCAACAGTCACCACATGGGCGTGATGAGCTTCCAGAGTTGCCCACTTTGACATAGCACCTAACTGACTCCGAAGGATTTCTGAAAAGGTTCAGGTCCAGCTCTGCCAACCTCACTGCAGAACTAAAGCCTTTCCATGGAAGATGGAAGTACCTATGGAATGTGACTTCCACAGCCCAAGTGTATGCTGGAAGCTACCCCAGAACACTGTTGATTAGCCAGAGTCCACTGTAGGTCTCTTTGTATCAACACATCTCTAATTCCTTTCATAAAAGCCTGGTGGATCAGGAGATGTGAGCCCAGCACCCATCCATATACCACACTGTCACAGACAGGGCAATGCTGTCATAAAATCTCAGGCCCACAAATTTGGGCATAAAACAATCCTAAATATAATCCTAAAGCTTGTGTCACACCCCAAAACTAAAAAAAAACCCAAACCAAACCAGCAAAAACCCCTTTTGTGCTTTCATACACAAAAAGTTGAACGATACTCTCCTTTTCTCAGCCTCTTTAAATCAGATTCCTTAGATGGAATATATTCAAGTTTTATTCCAGCAAACAAAGCTGCCTACAGTGCTTTGATGACCCTGATAACACGTTCCTGAAACAAAGCCTCTGAGCTACAGCACGTTTTGTACCTGTTTTTGTTCTTCTCCTAAGCCGTCCCACATTGAAGCTACAATTTTAGAGACTTCACCAAAAGTGGCATTGGGGTTTTGGCCCTTGATGGCTGCTTGAGTGTCTCGAAAGAATAATGCATAGGCAGACACAGGCTTCTGCGGCTCATTTGGATCCTTCTTCTTCTTCTTTTTGGGAGTTTTGGGTTTCTTTCCCATATCTGAAGCAGGTCTCTTTTCTCCACCATTGACCTGTAACACAGAATCAGCAAATTACTATTAAAAAAGCCAATTTAATTCAGTCCATCCATTGTTACAGCTTCTGTGATATACAGAGATTTTTAATTTTGCATGCAAACAAGGAATGTTGTCATCTTTGACAGTCCAAACGTTGACACCATCTGACTTAGTCACATGTTTAAAATTCATAAGTTTTCCAGATTTCATAACTTTTCCCATTAAAATGCTTTATATTTTGCTTTCATATAATTGCTATGAACTTAATTATTGTTCATCTGGTCATCTTTTCAACTCTTCTACATTTTATTGCTAATGGCTACAACATGCATATAATGAGTAAACTGAAATGAAATTAGTTTCATTATTGCCTGACCACCAGTTCAACCACGTGAACCACCTGCAGACAGCAGGAACATTGTCATTTCTACCTTTCTCCTATCCTCACCCTTTCCCAGAACAACCTCAGATTAGTGTTCAAGCCAATTTCCACTGCAACTGGTGGGACACCCTCCAGGGAACTTGAAGAGAATCTGATTGTGAATAAAACAAGTTATAGACCTTCCACCACACACCTTATAATTAAATTCTGAAGAAACAAAGATTTTTAACAGTCCAGACAGTTTAGACCCCTTTGGAGGATCAGTTCTGATCCATCTGGATTTAGCTGCATAGTTTTTTTTCCTCTGTGCTTGTAAAATCAAATGGTTTGAGGAAAGGAGTGAAAGAAGAATGGTATATGAAGAAAAGTTCATGGGCATTGTGTGGACCACCTGAAAAAAATGAGCCTTTGTACAAATTTGTTAAATGCAACTACCCTTTGCCACTGAACAGCTCAGAGACCCTGATGACCAAACCATTCTTAGGTGACTTGCAAGCACGTAAAGGGATGCTATTCTGATTCTTCCACAGATTGGAACTCCATGGCAAAGCAGCTTTTCCTGATATGATCACTTAATTCACTGTATCTGTAGCAATGACATGTGATCTTAGCAGAGGGGTCAAAGGCTTTTTTCTCTTGCTGGCATGGCCAGAGTATTGTACATCATCACTGTTCTGACGTAGGAGAAGATCAAGAGCATAAAAGGTATGCTCTGGGCTACGGACCTACTAGGCGTGACTTTTATCACATCCTTGTTTCATTATTTTTTAATAATTCAGATAATACATATCAAGGGACACAGGAAAACACAGGTCTTCAAATCAGTGGAACTGCATGAGGAAAATGGCTGGAAATTCTCATTTTCAGCAAAAAACCTTTTTATTTTTCTATATTATTTTCTATATTTCTCTATGTTTTCTAGATTATTTATTTTTCTTTCTCTTGAGCCCCTCACTACATGAAGAACATTGAGGGGCTGGAGCATGTCCAAAGAAAGGCAATGAGGCTGGTGAAGGGTCTAGAGCACAAGTCTTGTGAGGAGCAGCTGCGGGACCTGGGGTTCTTTAGTATGGAGAAAAGGAGGCTCAAGGTGAGACCTTCTCAATCCCTACAACTCCCTGAAAAGAGGTTGTAGTGAGGTGAGGGTCAGTCTTTTCTTCCAAGGAACAAATGACAGAACAAGAGGAAATGGCCTCAAGTTGTGCCAGGGAGGATTTAGGTTGGCTATTAGGAAAAAAGTCTTCCTCAAAAGGGTTGTCCCTGCCTGGCTCAGGCTGCCCAGGGCAGTGGTAGAGTCCTCACCCCTGGAGGGGTTTCAAAGCCATGTAGCTGTGATGTTGAGGGACATGGTTCAGTGGTGACCTGGCAGTGCTGGGTTAGCAGTTGGACTTGATGATCCTGAAGGCCTCTTTCAACCAAAACAATTCTATGACTGTATATACACCACTGCATGATGTCCATCAGGGCCCAGGTGATTAACAGGCTGGATCTCTGTGGCTTACAAAGCACATCAACAAGGTGATGACCACAATTTGAAAATTAAGTTGCTTGTTTCCTGAGAAGTATGTTATCATTGATTAATTTTTAATAGACGGTTAATGCAGTTGGAAAATATGGAAAGCAAGAAGTAGCATGCTACTCATTATGAAGCTGTCCAACTTTTAGTGCCTTGCTATCATTTCACTGAATAGGGTACACAAAACACAAAAAGCTAAATGGTAATTAACTAGGGCTCCCTAGTTAATTTGGCAATATCAGTCTAAACTCTTCAGGCAGCTCTGTGCAAACTCCATGGGCAAGGAAGCTTGACAAGAATTTGGGCTATAGTTAAAATCTTGCCTCTATTATTGGCTAAAGTTTTCCTCTTTTCAGAGCATTCTTGGACCAATCAGATTTAAAAGTATAAAATCCTGTATATTAGGATATCACATTACTTAAACTACCCTTAAACTCAGCGATATGCTGCAGAAACTTGTGTAAGAAGTCTTCTGATAAGTGGTTCTAAGATGAACTCTAAAGTCCTATTCTCCAACCTGAATGATCAAGAGACTTCAAAATCCCACTGCTAAAAAGAGAGTACTCACATGGGAAATTCTGTTTGTCTTATATGAAAATAACAAAATTAAAAGAATACCAGAATTTCGGTACTAATAACCTTGCAAATGGCTGAGATGATGGCCCACCTTATGCTCCCATCAGTATATCGGCTTCATAGACTCCACTTCTAACCACCAAAGCAGAGACAGATGGGAAATAAAATAAAAACTATATATATTCTGCTAGGCATAGTCTTGTGCCTCCAAATCCCTGGAGGTGTAGTTAGCTCATGGTAATCCACCTCCTGTCATGGCTTATTGCTTAATTATGGTGATGTATTTAACTTATTTATCACAAGAAAGCAATAATCTTTCACTTTAAAAAAGTGTACATTAACCATGTTGCACACATAATAGATCACAAGAATATCTAGAGTAGGATTTAAAACTATCAAGTAAGGCACATCGTTGATATCCAAATGTCCCTTGAGAAGCTGGAAAGTGTCTATAAGCATATTTAAAATAAACTGCAATAGTACCAAAGCCTTTAATGGAGCTAGGAAAGCTGTTTTATGCACACTATCTTGCAGTAATCGCTGTAGTTTAAAATAGATTTTAATCAAGCACCATCTGCATAATAGGCTGAACAGACAACATAGAATTCTACTTATAACTCCTATCATATAAAGTAAATATTGTAAAACCTCTACTACATAAAGAGAATATGCTGCAGCAGTTCTTTTGTAATTGTGTTTCTGTTAGTTAATTTTTGCTACTTGCAAACCTCTCACTATTGCCCTCTAAATAAAATTTGAAATTCTCTCACAAGTGATATTCAAATGAGCATGGAAGAAAACCCTGTTATCCATCTATGAAGAAACACATATTTGCAAACTACTAATGCTTCCAGCAGCTCATAATTATGCTTGGCAATAACTGAATACATGCTTAACGATCCAACAGTATGAATTATGGCAAGAATTACAGAAATGTAATATTCCAGTGTTGAGGTGGTCAGGATAAAGCACGTGGTAAGTGGTCGCTTTGTTTAGAATGTTTTTATAGTTACTTACAAGTATTGATTTTTAAGTTCTGCCTTCTTCTTCTTCTTCTTACCATAGTCCCACACAGTAGATTTAGAGGAATTAAGGAGGCATAGGGATGAACACCTCTTGTAGAAAAAATATCTTTGGCCTGAGACGACATTTCACATTTCCACAGACCTTGCAGCTGCATATACATAGCCTTAGAATTATTCAACTTGCCACTGATCTCAGGAACAAGACCTCAGCTATGGTCAACCTCAGCTGTCTTGCTTCTAGAGCAACAGTGTGTAGGGCAACCAAGCCCTCTATAATGCAGCTCCCTTCCCTTTTTCATGCAAGGGAATATATGATGTTTAAAGTCCGAAAGGCCGGTATGAAAGAGTCTGTATGAGAATGAGCATCGCCAGAAAATATTTAGCATCTGCTGCCATAAGTTCTGTGTATGCTGGATAAGACTTACAACAATTTCAACATTTACCATAGAATGAACATCCAAGCAAATCAGTACATGAACAATTACATCAGTTTGTAGAGTTTCTTTATTCCTGGCATTTGGAATATGTATATTAAGCTGAAATGATAATTCGCTCCATGCATGCAAATCAGTGGTTCACTAGGGATACAACTGTACTTTTAGTCCAGATGTATACAACATACCTATTTGTTCATCCCTGCTGTCATCCTCTTTCTATAAATTCATGGAAACATGAAAATGGCACAGAAATTTCAGTAATTTTTTTTCTCAGGATAGAGCTAGATAGAGTTGTTAGGGATTTCTCTATCAAATCTGCTGTGGTTTCTCTTTCACACGTAAGGCTGAGCCTTCAGCTGGTATAAACTACGGGAGGTCACCTGACACTGAGGTGATTTTCCATTTGAAAATGTACTTTGTCTTTTTGATCAATGCTGGTACGTAGGCAAACATCTTCTCCTGCTGGTTACACAGGGAGAACGTCAATGTTGCCATTAACGATACAGTCAATTCAGAGGGAGCTGCTTTTTACACAGTCCTCATGGCAGGAACATCTTACTGACTTCATGAAGCTGCTCAAACGTGACGAGCTCCAGCAGCTACTACATGACTGCAACATGTTCAGTTCTACTGAAGGCCTGACTAACGAGCTCTGGCTCTGCTCTATTAAGTAATACTACACGTCTACATGATAGTTTATCAAACAAAGAGAAATGTCAAAGTTTAGCAAAGTTATATTCAGGTAAAAGATAGAGGTTCTCACAAGAGAAAAAAACTCCGACCATTTTATCCCTTTCTGTCCCCATCTGCTCCCTTCTTTCACTGGGAGGAGTATTTTTGGAGTGAGAAGAACCCTTGTGGCTCCCTCCAAAGCAGCTCTGAAAAAATTTAATATTGTTGTGGCCGGGGTGAAGGATCTCCAGAGAAACCTGGTTTCTTCTAAGTATCTGTATCCATTCATCTGCAGCTTCCAGGAAGAGCAACGTGACAGAAAGATACGCAGTAGAGAGGTTTAAATTGTAAACAACAGCAATACTCTAACTTCTTACACTGATTACTCAAACCCTCTTGTATTTTACAATGGAAACTACAGCGTAGGTTTAGGTGTACCCACCCACTGCCCATCTCCAATGGTGGCCAACTTCAGGCGTTTACACAAAGACCTAAGAAATTCTACAGAATATAGATATGGCACAATCTGCCCCTCACCAAGCTTGCAGTTTAAACTCTGCTACTTAGAGACCAGTTTAAGCCCTCTGCTCTGATTAATCATTATTAATCAGATTTTATATCCTTTAAAACATTTATCAGAGCACAAAAATTGTAATTATTGAATTTTACAGCACTGTATCAACTTCAGCATGCTGGAGTTAATTTTGTGTTCTGTATTGTGCCTTTTCTCATCTATTTCTGCTTTGAGCATGAGAGAATTTTAAGGAGTTTTCCAAAACAACCTTACTTAAAAGCTGAACACTATAAACTGGCTTCCACAAAGAAAGGACCAAGTTTTACTTGGTCTGCAAGTATTTCTTTATTGAAAACTTCAGAGGAGTACAGTCTGCATGAAACCAGAACCCTGCGCTTTTTCTGGCACAAAGTGTTTGCAGTGAAAAAGTACATGAAAAATATGGATTAAATAACTGAAATATTTGACAGAAGCAGAAAGGATGTCTTAATTATTCGAGTGGATGTTTTCTCCAGAAGTTTAAAGCACCTTGCACACTCCCACCAATACATGTAAAAATATTAGCAGAGTGGCAGGAGTAGCAAATAAATTATTCTGCAAAAGGTAAAGGCTGCCTGGAATTATTTTTACATAGCTGTATTCTAAAGTCTCCCTCAGCAAGGAAGTTCTCATTTAAAATGTATGAATTATTCAGTAATTTTTAAAACCTAAAGTTTGTGAAATGAGGGGAAAGTCCTGAAATAAAACTTTTGAATCAGAATTTATTCAAAATGTAGTAAAACATACGTCTCCAATTACATGATTATTTTATAGCTTGAGGCATGAAAAACAATATAATTTGAAAACAAATCAGACTTACATTTCTTGACTGGATTATACCTTCTCAGTGACTTACAATATGTTTTCTTCCTATTCCTCTCAAGTCTGCAACTTTGCCCCACAGGACATGGCCATGGTACATGCTACATTACATGACTGCTCTAACACGACTGCTCTTTTACTGTGACCATAAAACAGAGCTAAAAAGGTTCTCAATTTCTGTATGCTCTATTCCTGGTTCATGCAATGACTTTAGGCTCATTCCCAATCTTTTTGTGTCTCAGCTTTTGTGTCTCCAAGATTAAAATTATACACTTGTGTAATTTTGGGGAGGTTTTCAGGAGTTTGGGAGGATTTTACATGCTATATAAATTGACATTTATCCTTTAAAGAAATGTATTATGTAAATTACTATTGTTACCTCATGCCTGCACTGATACTAAAATGAAGCTTAAATATGTGATGATGGAGTGTCAGCAACTCCTAAAGTATAAATACATAATGAATCTTCAAGATTTTCCAGGTGAGATTTTTAAAGTTCATAGAGGATCTTCCTGTTCTGGTTGCTGTGATGTTCTGTTTACTCATCCTGTGACCAAGTAGCAAAGACTAGCAGATACATACAGACTGTTCATACTTTTTATGGCAGTAACTTGATCTTTAACTGGGAACAAACATCCTTTTTATGCAAGTGAGAAAACTCAACCTTTAGACTAAAGTTCTAAAGGAAAGGCTATTCTTTGAGTGTTTTACAGGATTTCAGTTTGCCCTCACAAAGCGAAGTGATGTCATTTATTCAAGCTGCTTGAAGAATTGACTGGAAAATATTAAGTTCTGTATTCATAGCTCTTTATTCACGTCAGTTAACCAACAACAACGTATGAAGAATCACCTTAACACCTGTGGCCATATGATTCATTTAGCAGGTCCTAAACATATCCACCATTTACACAGTAATCCTAGCATCTAAGCCTACCTTAGAGCTATCTTCTCCTTCATCTTCATGGACTGAACTGGATGGTGAAGGAGTTGCAGATTTGCTTCCAGGTGGAGAGGGCGAGTTGTGAGGAACACTGTTTCCACCCATATTCAAACCAAGCTGTGCACTGAGCTGGGACTGGTTAATAGTAGTCAGCTGCCCATGCTGCATCATTCCTGGCTGCCTAATATCTGCAGGTTGAACCCTTGGCCTCATGGTTGCCATCTGAGGATGGGAACTATACTGGGCTCCTTCTGTATTCCGTAAATCTTGCATCTACAAGAGGAAAAAAACTGTATTAAGCATATCACTAATAAAGTGTTCTGTTCCTTTAGACCCCTGTTGGCCTGATTGGCTATATAAGGCTTAAAAGAAATGGCAAGTTCTTAAATAAACATGTAAATACTGGAAATAAACAGAGTAAGGATATGATTGACATTTGCATAACACTGACTTATAAACTATTCAGGTTCTAGCCTCAGCCCATGGGAATAGCAAAGAGCAATGAACACGTGTTTTTTTTTTAATAGGGGGAACAAAAGGGCACTGCCTTCTGTAACTGCATGTAAAGTATTTCAGAAATGCTAACAACCCGGGACAGGTTTGCACTCTGAACCAGATCAGAACATCAATATCCTCAAATTCCATACAATTTCCAGATCCTACTTGTCTTTTTAGGATTTCTCTGTGTGCGAGCTGTGAATTTGGAAGCTGCATCATTCAGTGTTTGAGTATCTAGTATTAGGTCCAACTCTATTTTTCTTGGTGCTGCCCAATGAGATACTGGAATTTTCAGGATTCAGATGACTGACAAGAAAGATGCATTGATAGACTGATTAAATGATTTCTGGGTTGATTTGCTGCTAAGACATATATGGACAGAAAGCCTGGAAATCGCGGGATTGACAAATGAATCCATTGTGCTATGTGGGTCACTGCTTCTTAGCATTAACGAGACATACTATTTTAATGCAAGCAACAAATTCAGCTTCTGCAAGGATAAGAATTAAAAGCACTGGAGGATGAAACTCCTTTCTTGTCCAGAGGTTAAATGCACCATAGACACACAGCACAGCAGATCGCCTGTAACATCTTTTCAGTATGCTCATACAGAAATGTAACAAATAACAAAGAGTATCAGGGAGAAGCTTAGACTTAAGCTAAGTTGTTCTGTGGGTGATTTAAAATTGAAGTGTCAATTCAGAGCTGAAAATGAAATGATATAGTTGTCTTTCCATGCACCAGACAAACATGCCATACATATCGAGTGGAATCTGACAGGAGCTACCGTTGTGTAAGTTCCATTACGATAAGGACACGTTAATGGTTCAATATATTAACATAACCACATTCATTCTACTGACAGCCTTTGTTAGACATGTCATCTGCATTGTCTAAAGATCAGATTTTTTTTTAGAAAACTTTTTATAGCTCGTGACTTCTGTAACCTCTCTTTCTCTCATACACATGCTCCAATATATCACAGCAATCCATAAGATATCTTTCAGCCAGCAACACGCAGAAAAAAGGAAATATAAACCTGTAACTTCATCTTTTCTCTTATTATTGATAGCATAAAAATTTATCAATTTTAGGGAGATAGTTTATGAGCTTGGGGATTGATTTTTGTAAAGCTGACTAGTTGGCAGTAAATCAAACTAATAATACCATTAGTTATGGCATACTTACCACTTTACATCTACATGTGTCTCTGAAAAGTATTTGAAATGGCTTCTGACAATGTGACAATTACACCTGTATTTATATTGCTTTAGAAATTATTAGCTTTTGGTAAAAAAAATGGTTATCAATGCAAACATGTTCAAGTTCATTTAATGACTCCTAAGCACCAAAGGAGAGGAGCAGAGATGGCGCAGTGTATGAAAACAATTGAAAGCTGAAATTTGAATCCTGGCAGACATTTATATTTTTAAACATTGCTACCGACTCTTGTTCCCTTCCCTCCAGGATCAGCTCCCCTCCTCACCAACCATATTAGCCTTGAAAGCTGTCATTATCTCTGCCTCTAGCAGACAACCTGTATCAAAACTATTGTGCCTCTGAAGCTGGAACTGCTGCTTGGCTGTTTTGTTCCAAATCCAGCAACTGGGAAATGGGAAGTGGCAACATGGCAAGGAAACCAACTACAGTCCCTCATGTGATAGGGAAAGGAGGCAAAACCCTCCCCAAAGTCCTCCCTTCACCCCATCTGTGGTGCTGGACCCCCAGCATGAGTGTGTGCCCTCCCCAGGATGCCCACCACCCTGCAAGGGACCAAGCGCACACTGTCATGCTTGCAGAGGGTTTAGGATTTTGTGGGGCAGCACCTCATGGTGCTGGATCAGGGCTGAAAATAAACTCCCCCCATAAAAGACTGGAAAACCAAGGCTGCTTTTTAATAAGAAAATGCTTCCTAACGATTTTATGAACTCTAGAATGGAAACAAGCACTATTTGAAACTCTTAAAACCTCTTACTTTGATTGAACTTGCAAAGTATCCACCTCTGAAAGCAAAGGTTATAATTTTAATTACTTTTCCCTGTGCAAAATACAATCCAATTGCTATTATTCAAATGATCTCTATTAAAAACTCTTCATATGAGCTTCAAATATTATCACATAGATACTGTAGAACATTCTGTATTTGTTGTTTTTAAACAATGTAAATTTTTAAACAGTCTGTGATTCATTTCCAGCGCTGGTGCTAAACATACACTGTGCTTTCAGATAACATGACACCAACTGGACAGTATTGGGTGTATCCCCATACAAAACGTCTGTGTGTGTATGTGTATAGATATATATAAAAATATTTGCATGAGAACCCTTCACCAGTGAAATTCTGAGGACTGCAAATAAGGTGGTGTTGTAGAAAAAGGTATTTTTCTTTCCACATTAATTCAACTTGTCTTCTGAATTTGGAGAGTTTTAGGTTGGATAACAGGAAAAACTTCTTCCCCAAAAGGGTTGTCAAGGCCTGTCCCAGGCTGCCCAGGGCAGTGGTGGAGTCCCAATCCCTGGAGCGATTTCAGAGCTGTGGAGATGTGGAGCTGAGGGACATGGTTTAGTGGTGACTCAGCAGTGCTGGGTTAACAGTTAGACTTGATGATCTTAAAGGTCTCTTCCAACCAAACTGATTCTATGAATTTTTACATCAGATGAATAACAGACTATCTTTACAAAACGAGGTGTAAGCAGCAAGTGAGTTTGTTTAACAGTATTTGTTCCCTTTTAGATGATAAGCCAGAAATCCTCACTTAAGGGATCTGCCTGCAGAGAACATAATGAGAGTAGGTCCATCACACAGAGCTTTGTCCCTCAACAAGGAGGATCCACATCTGCAGATGAGGTTACTGCCTCACCTCTCTGCCATGCACCTCAGAGCCTGCCTTCTCCCATCCTGTCCCTTCCTAGTGAAAAAGTGGGATTGTCTCAGAAAATGCTCATTCCTTGAGTAAGAACAGGAAGCCAACCACACAACTGTGAAAAGCTAGGAGATTACGCCATGGAAAACATGTGATGGTGAACCTTCAGGTTCCTAAAGCATCAACAAACCAACAACTGTTCCATCTTCCCTCTTGGGTTCAGGAACAGTCCTACCCCTGGAAACGACACCCTTGGGGCTCTGCTGTGATGTGACACTACAACCATGTCAAACACTGTGATGACCTTGTCTCTGCAGGAACAGTGGTACCAATCAGACACACTCCCTGCCAACGTTACACACAGAGTATGACCAATTTCTTTTAAACTGCTTAAAAATCAGAAGCTTCCTGTCCCTTGTGCCTCCAGGTGGGTTTTACAAACCCCACCAATGTGTAGCTGTGCTGGAGCCATATTCAGTGTGCAGAAGCAATATTGTGAACATGCTCCTGCCAGGTGGCGGAGCGCCAAATGGAAGAACAAACTTAAAGAGTTTGAGTGTTACAGAGGATATGGACAGTCTTAAATTGATGCCTTCAACGTAATCTCTGATGAGGTAATAATGATAATATCTGGCACTTTCATATAATTTTCCATCTGTCAGTTCCAGGATGTTTCACAACTTGTGTTATATTCAGCTTTAGAACATGCCTGGTTTTATTTTGGTTTTACTAATGGGGAGGCTATTTTATGTTTCTTTTCGTGGCTATTTTTAGTTGTTGGGGTTTTTTTTATTTGTTTGTTTTTTCTCTTTGCATTTTGTTTATAAGCAGAAACTGAACATCCACACATATAAGTGTTCGCCTGCAATGTTAATAGACATAGTAAAAGCCACTAATTCTGAGGTGTGAACTGATAACCCTTACTGGCACATATTTAGTGGAAAACCAGAACAGGGATTTCGGGTTGAAAACAAGCTCCTAATGCCCTGCCCCAGGCTCCTAAGGTACTAAGGTAAAGCTAAATTGCTCTAAACATCAGAACATTGTTTTTCCCACCAGCTCAAAAACAAAGCAACGCATGCAATGCAGAGTACAGTGCTATCATCCCCGCACAGAAACATCTTACTGCAGGACAATGTGAGTACAGTACCCTAATCACAGAATCACAGAAAATAGTGCTAGAAGGGACCTCAAAAGGTTATTTAGTCCAACACTTTATCTCACAGCAGGATTAGCTATACCTAAATCATTTCTGACAGATGTTTGTCTAACCTCTTCATAACCTCCCTAGGCAATTCTTGTGCTTAACTATCCTTACAGTGGAAAGGGCTTTTTTCTGTAATGTCTCACCTAAATCTCCTTTGTTGTAATTTAAACTTACTACTTTTTGCTCTGCTCCCAGTGGACATGAGGAATGTTTTTCTCCTTCTTTACAGAAAAGTTGCACACACTAGAAGGCTATTATGAATTTCCTTTCAGTTTTTTTTCTTTTTTAGACTAAACAACTAAACCTGAAGATTGAAAGACTTTTTTCATATGCTGTATTTTCTACATGTCTGATCATTCTTCCTGCTGTCCCCTGGAATATGTCCAATAAGCTTCATTTTTTTTGAAATATTGTGCTGCAAAGTCCACAAAATACAGATATTCCTATCTGACACAGCATTCAGATAGGATCCTTCATCTCTCACATGATGCACCATAGAACATTTAAAAAGATCCCTAATTATCTGTCTTTTTGATACCAGCTTGTTAGTCCATGCAAGATGCAGAAAGAGTCAAATTGCAGAACTCTCAACTAAGAAGGCGGTTTTAGAAAGCAAAAACTGTGATGCAACAGCCCTCTGAAAAGCTGTAAAATTCCAAATTGTTCCTCCGTATTTAAATTAATTCATAATCAATGTTATCATTAAATGAAAGATGAAGGAAAAATTGCCTTAACAGGGTGAAGTAAATACAATAGATTTAAGTATATGCAAGAAACATTAGGAATTATACACTGGAGATGAAAACATTAAAACATATGGAGAAATACCCAGGGCTTACTCACTGAAGCACGTGGAGATCTCATATCTCACTTCCCGGGGCAAATGCATATCAAGGCATAGCAGGAGTTATTCCTGTTATCACCATTGAGTCTTCCAACGATTTTTGCTTCGTCTTCTCCTAGCGGAGAGCTCTTACGAACTTTCCTGATGGACACTGTGGAAGTGGTTGACACTTCTTTGCTTCTCATCTAAGTGGTCAAGGTAAGTCTGAGAGCAATGGTTTTTCATGCTATAAGAAGCTATGTTTAAATCAATTAATTAAACAAAAAATAAAACCTGGGAGAAAATCCCAGGGGATTCTAACTGTTTTCTACGAAGATACCCACAGTGTGCTTCCTTCTTCACTGCCATCACCCATCTGAATTACCACATAGGCATCACGGACATTCTTTGGTATGTAAAAGAGGTTTCTGTTATTAGTTATATTCTCATTTATATTCCCAGAACAACTTCTGCCACTGCCTGTGCCATATTAAATCTGAATGTTCCTCTGTTCCCAAATAATGCTACATTAAAATGCAGCACTAGCCCCAGTTGTGCCAACCTTCTGAAAAGCCAGGAGATGTGCTTAGAAATTTTACTGGTTTTATTTTAGGTGTTTTAATTGTGTTGTACCATAAGCCAATGCATATCTTCAAGATGTTTTCTAGTGACACAGATGCTGATTAAAAAGAGGGAAAAAAAAAAACCTGAATTCCTACATAATCACTTGACTCTCTAAGTCAAGGTTTCAAAAGAGAAGAGAAAATAACATTAAGCTGCCAGACAGGTGTGTGAGAGCTGGCATACAGAGAACAAATTGTGTTTGGGAGACCACACCCACCATTTATGATCAAAATAAACAATTGCAAACAAAAAAAACCCCAAACCCATAAAATTAATGATCCAAAATGCAAGCAATATTCATCATACAATCAGAGCTAAGTTTAAACATACCAGTGTTTAAAAATACAAAAATGTCCATTTTAAACACTTTACACTGAGTTCATACTGATAACCAAGCTCATGGTTGTTCAGTGCACATTGGTTTAGATTAATAGCAATACAATCAAAAGCATATCCTGCGATTTCATGTGTTGTTTTTCCATCAAGGTGATGCTATTCAATGAGATAATGTGAAACTTGAGATAACAGGAACATTTGTATTTGTACACTAGCGAAAACCAAAAGGTGACGATAATATTTAGAAATCTGATGATGATTCACTGATAAGAGAAGATAAAACTGGTAGCTGGTTTATCCTGTCTTGAATGAAGGCTGATCAAACTCAGTGATCCACGTATTATCAGATCTTTGTTTCCATTCATTTAAAATAGAAATCATATCTTCAACCAAACCTTTTTTTAGTACATATATAAGAGAACGAGTGCTAAAGAAAGATTTGTTATGAGAGCTAAGGTTACAGTAAAATGACCACAGAGACCCATTCAAGACACATTAAAAGGAATAACTCAAAGCACCACCTAACAGGAAGGGATGTGTGTTTTCATTATCTCATTTTTATAATTCTCTTCTGTATTAGCTAACTACATAATGAAAGACCAAGTTTTAAAGTAAGTAGGTATTAGGGGAATACTTTAGTGTTATACACAACTGTATTTTATGTACTATGGCTCGGTGCATTTTCAGGATAAAATGAAAAGAACGTTCAAAATTAATGTTGATTAGGAAAACAGTCTTAAAATTAAACAGCAGAAACCTCACATGTTAAAAGAGCCCTAAACTAAAAAAGACCACCCTATTAAATTTACTACTCTAATCATTTCAAAATCATTCCGTTAAAAATTAAACCACTTCAGGTTGTTTTATATAGTACTGGTTCTGTAAGTGATCTTAAGCTCCTTTAAAACAATTATATACTCAAAATTCAACTGCAAAATTTTATAACACGATCACATAATGACAAGAATGCAGTCATATGCAGTTTCTATATTTCTTGGTACACAGTTAATTTGGTGACTATTAACATTCTTTTCTACTTTATGTTTTAATATCCTTAGAGTCACACAGGGCCAAGGTCTCAAAACTAATCATAAAAAACTACTGAATACTATTCACTCTCATATAATAACCCTTTATTTAAAACAACCTCCAATAAATTTCATTATAAGAAGTGATTAAAAGGGTTAAAAACCTATTAAATGTCAAAGAATTTGCCTGACTCGAACTTCTAATAAAGAAACAGAATAGGCTTTCTTTCTGAATTATTTAAATCTTTACTGACTGCGCACTGAACCATGAAATTAGAAAAGTGTTATTAGAAGTGTTCTCTGGTTTTTATAAAAGTTGTAGCATAGAATATATCAAACCACAGTCTTTAACTAGACTAGTTAAAGAAATAGGTTTTTAATCCTGAATACATGGTTTTCACTGATATAAAGGGTCATAATTAAAAGTCTGGCCTGGAAGCTGAAGATAATAAAATTATTATTACAGAAGCATACATGTTCATTTGGTATATTCTGGACGCATGTTTCCATTTTAATTTGGACAAATATCTTCAATTTTGTTTGATCTTGCAAAGTCCACTAATTTGGACCCTCTCAGCAAAAAATTAAGCTTTTAATAGTGACTCATTTTAAAGAATTAATGGTGAATAATTTGTATTATCTTTTTCTCTTTTTTAAAGTGTCTAATGCTTAACAGCAGGTGTAAGTTGACAGCAGACAAATGGAATCTAGGAGGTACAAGTTAAATATTATAGCACACATCTCTTGATAACAACATTACCCCTTCACTGCATTTTTTTTTTTTTTGGTAAATAACAACAGAACCATTTTCTATTTCTCCATTATTTACCTAAGGAAAACAATCCTGCATTTCACATTTATTTTAGTGATGCTAAAGAAGTCCTGAGTCAGCAGGATGTTCACAGGTTCACTCAAAGACACCTGAAGAACAGCCTTTCATCAAAAGAAATAAAGTCAGAAAGATGCTTGAGAGAGAAAATATCGTCTCCTCTTCTTTTAGACAATAAAAGTAGAAGCATCTAAGATTGAGTCTAGGAATACAAACTGGGTCCTTGAAAATGCTGTAGACAGTGAGAAGCTCTGCTTGCTGTAGGGTAGGGGAGAAAAGAGATGCAGGCAGCCACTGTCCCCTTTGCAGTGCTTTGCTCCTGTGACTGACCAACCACAACACAGTACCCAGCATGAGACTGCTGTAACCTTCATTGGTTTCTGCTTTATTCTGTTCCATTCTACTTGATTCTGTTTTCTTCTGTTTGGTTGGGTTCTTTTGGGTTTTGTTTTGTTTTGTTTCCTATGACATTCACCACAACAGCATCAAACTATCCCCCTGTAGTCAGTTGGGCAATGATGTGACTCTGCTGTCACATGTGGTTCACTATCAGCTTCAGCAAAGGTACTGTGACCACACCATCAATCTCTCCCTACCACAAAGTAAAGGAAGCTGTACTGGATACATTTATATTAATGAAACAGTCTGGAGAGTCTTTCTTGAATCAATGTCATCCTCTAGTAGATGATTATTTTTAAATTTTCCATCAGATTTGCCAAGAGAGGGTCTGGCCACAGGAGAGGGCTAAGCATACAGCATAACCAGAAAAAGTTGTGCACAGTTGTGTAGCTCTCAGTGACATCAGTGTATCTGCCACTGAATTTTGTCATACATAGTTTAAATATTTTATATGGCACTGTTAATATTTAGAAGATTGGGGAACTTAGCATTTAAATAAATAAGTTTCCAATGAGATATTCATATTCATCACATTACATATTTCAAAAGAAAGTGCATCTTGCAGAGCATTTCAAAAGTGTTTAATCTGAAATAAATTGGAAATACCAGCATTAGACTGAGATGCTTTAAGGACGTTTACACTTAGTAAGGAATAACATGTGACTTGACTACAGTAACAGTCTGTTACATGCTCTGATCATAGAATTGTTTGGGTTGGAAGGGACCTTAAAGATAATCTAGTTCCAACTCCCCTCCTCATGTCATTATCTTCATCATTAGCTTATGAGATTTCCTGCTGTTCCACACAAGCATTCAGTGGACCTTGTTTCCTTTCCACTGTGATACAAAGTTGGATCCTTCAAAACAGGTTAACATGGACAGATCTAGTCTGTAATTGTCTATATTCTTCCTCTTGGGCATTGTGATGCAGAACATCCTTGAAATTATTTCCTGGAGCCATAGGGTCCTGCCTGGGGTTGTGATTTAAAACTGGTGTTGTGACTATAACCAAATCTACTATAGAATTAACCATACACAAGGTCCAAACGTGAGGAAGTTTAGGAATGGATGGATTAGGCTGCCTCAGAGTCCTGGAGGTTCATTGATAAATACTACCCCTCTTTAAGCAAAACATTTTGCTTGCAATTCAGCCATGGCTGGAACAAGTGGAGCTGTTCTATCTCTTGCATTCCCATATACAACAGTTGTACTGAAGCAAATGAACCTCTGGCAACCTCCTGCCACCCTCGTACTAAACTGCGCAGTATTATGACTGCACATTATCCATTGATCACTACTGATGTGTGTTTGCTGCAAACTAAAGTTATTTCAGTTTTGGGTGTGCATTTTGTGAATTCCTGGACTAAATTAATTTTCCTTTTTAAAAAAAAAAAATCATGATTTTCCTGGCTGATACCAGTAGCCCTGAAAAAAAAACAAAACAAACATATTCCACACGATTCTACTTTTTATTAAGTACAAAATCATAATGAAAAACATAATTTAGACTAATAAGAATGAGTTGGACTGTTTAAATTATATTAGCAAAAGGATCTCTTACCAAATCTTCCTGTTGCTATGTTGCAGCCCTGTAAATTCCCAGTGTGAGTGATAGCACTAATGGAAGCTGAAACAAAAGGTCTGCAAAATGTTTAACTCAGAAGAGATTGTTTTTCATACATCTGATCTTGTTATCAAGTGATAAACTTACTGATATTTGTAACTATATTGTCATAATTTTCCCTGCAAGATAAACCTAATGCCATAGTCAAATATTGTGGGGTTTGTAAATGTTAAGCACATTGTCACTGCTAAGCAAGACACTTTTTTTAAGTTATGAAAAATATGCTTGGCTCTCAGGGAAAAAGCAATTTAATGATATGCTAATAAGTCCATCATTCTTCTGTATTGTATTATTTACAATTTTGTCTCTAAAACCTATTTAACATCTCCAGTGTAATTACCCATCTGCAGCTTGCCAAGTCCAATATTATAATTCTGAAACAAGAAAAATCTCAATTATTTTATTTTGAACTCTGTTAGAAGATGAACAGATATCCAGCAGTCTCAAAAGATTAAAATTAGTAAATCCGTTTTGCTTAGTGTCCATTACATTAGCATGTGACAGAAGACTTTCCTAGAAACCTTCTTTTTAATTTAAGAATATATCTTTATTTTCGTGGTTTGATATTTCCGAATGTTGGATATCTTCCTTAATAAAGTCTGATCAACTTACCAGAGCTATTTAAGAGAAAAAAAGCAAAAGCCATGACTTCTTGAAAAAAAAAGAATAGTTTTGGCACTCACACAGCTTATGATTTCTCTTTTTTTCTGGTTTATTCTTTTTGATCATGAAACCTCACGTTGTCCCATTCATCTTTAGAATAAAGCAGCAACCTTGGTCTGGGTGAGGAAACCTCCTTTTTCCTTTATCTTAAATACTTGTACTTTAAACATTGCCAAGCCACAACCAACAGCTGGAAAAGTGAGTTTTTTTTATGACCCTATATACAGTGATTTCACTGTATTCCTGCATGCCAGGGCAGCATTCTGAAGTCTATGGTAAGAATGTGTTGCAATATAACACTTGGCATATCCTGATATAGACAGTAGCAACAATCAAGGTACATCAACCGTTTTGTATGGAATCCACTACAACACAGAAAAGATTTATGGTGCAATTTAGGGAGGAACCACTTGCAATTTTTCTCTAAGGGAAAAATATAATGAAGAAATTTACAGAACACGAACTCAGGACATTAAAAAACCAACCCTGAAATACAAGAACTTTCAAGCTTTGGAAATTATGTCTTCATGATGAAGAAAGATAAGGATACACAGGTAACATGGTAGATTAATAAGGCACCAAAAGCTGGGCTTCAGAGAGAATATTTTAATCTAGAGAAGGCTGTAACCATTGTGCATTCAGAGTGACATTGTCTGCAGAGAAGTCAACCTTTCAAAGAAATGGCCCTGATGTTTTGGATTCACAAATTCATCAAAGTGTTTAAATGCTTTAGTCTGGATGAACAGTTGCATCATTTTTAAGAAAATCTGAATTCCTCTATGATGTTTTCCCCTTTCCCTTCTTCCTGGATGAGGGTCCAGCGATATTAATCTACTTCTAACTTTTGTTTGGAACTATCTAACCTACAGTTATTTGGAGCTGAACCTGTTGATAAACATTAATATTCATACACTATAAACCACAACTGCTTACATTTCCTTGGTTTCAGGCTGCCCTGAACACACCAAGCTTGTTCTGAAACCCCCAAACTCTTCTGCTGCCCACACATCAGCTCTGTTGACAGACAGAGGCCTTGGTTCTAATTGTCAGTGTATTAATGTGTCAACTCTAGATTCACATAATTTAATAAAATGCACCCAAATCTAAGATGGGATCTATGTGCCAAGCTTTTTCACTGCCAGAGGGAAACCCTGGAACCTACTCTGACCAGGCGAGTACTCAAATGCTATAGAAGAGTATATTTAACCATTAGAAGAATTAGAATTTACATAAAATAACAGAGAGACCTGTCCATGTGGCTTTGTCTTTTTCATGTGCCACAGGCTGCCTTCAGGTGGGCTCTTCATCCTAGTGCACCGTTCAACCAGCCAGTGACCTCACATTGCGTTACCACAGCTCTTTAGGTTTCAATAATAATCTGGAGTAGGGTCATCCTCTACTAGTAATTGTGCATTTTGTAGCTGGAGAAACTCACTCTTCCCTTTCTTACTTCTCTCAGCAAAACAATGATTTTTCTCACTTCAGGAAGAACTTTTAAAATTCACTTGCTGCATGTGCAGAAGTGCATCCATGACTGTTCACATAATTACTGCAATTATGAATGCAGTTCAGGTGAAGATGCAAGCAAACTATTAGCTAAGCCCCTAACTGGTAATTTATGGGTGCCTTTACTCAATTTGCATGGGCAATTTTCATAATTACCTTCTCAGGTTTAGTACATAGATCTCAGGACTCAGTTTCCATAAAATCTGACTGAATAACTAATGAGGGATTGATGATGTACGAGCGACTAGTGGAATAAGGAAATTAGAAGCATATGGAAAGAAAAGAAACCAAACAAAGTCAATTCCAGCTTGTGCACAAGCCTTTGTTTACATTACATTTTGAAAGAGGAGGATATGAGTAATGCACTGGATAGGTCAAGTTCTTTCAATTATCCGTCCTTCTCCTGTTTTCTATATGCAGTGTACCCTTTCTGGTAGTCAAGAAGCACCATGATTTTCAGAGAGACCAGCTACATATGTATAGTGTAATTTACAGTAAAGGAAAATGCAATTTTAAGTGTCTATCTCTTCATCTGAGAAAAGCAGATGAGTTCCTCATGAACGTAACGCAAAAACAGGGCCTCAGTGGTGTTTACAGATAAGCAATTGAAGGAGTTTACAAGTGTCCTCTTTCTCTGAAGAATAAAGGAAACACGCTGCATTCGACTTGCAGAGGCATTTCAAGAAATTATACTTCTGCTGCTACATGTAAAACCACATTAACAAAAAAACCTTAGCTTGTTTGTTCTGCTTTTTAAGAAGACAAATGAATAAAAGCATTTTCAAGTGAGAAAGCAAAACTTACCTAGATATTTCTGTTAACCTTGGTCATTAACTACAAAAAATATCTTGGCATTGCATTTACATTCTAGGTTTCTAAGGAGAAGTGCATTAAAATATAAATAAAATGTACATATTAGAGAAAAAGAAGGATCCTGAAGTGTCTTCTATGATACTCTGTGGAAACTAAATCCCATTATGGAAGTCTTGAAATCAAGCCCATGCATTTAATTACTTCTATACACTTACAAAGTTAATTTTAGAGAATTTTAATCCTTATGTCTGTAGTACTTAGGAAAAAATTATTAAACACTTTTAAAAAAGATATACTTAAATTTAGAGAATTTAGATATTGATTGTGAAAATTCTGAGCTGCTCTTTCACAGCTATGGTTAATCTTTTCGGTACCTGAAATGGACTGCTTTTTTTCTCAAGGTTGAGTAAACATCTGCCATAAGAAGTGTGTTTTTTTTAAGATAGATTCTTCAGATAAAGTTATATCTAGAATACTTAGTCCCCATGATAATGTCAATTAATCTTTTTACACTATTAAGTTTTACTCCTACCAGCACTTTAGAGTCAACAAAACCATGGGATATTAAGTGAGGCTCTCTTCTTGCTAAAAAATGGTAAACTGAATTCTTAAATGATTCTATCAACCTCTGCCACCTAAACCAATCCTCTTCCAGCACAACAGAGAGAAAAGGGCTGACATACAAGAAACAAACCAACCAGCAAATCCCTACCCACAAACAAGTAGCACTTCTTATGTCTTAAAAGTGTTGCTGAGTTTATTTAGTTTGAAAATTATTGACACATGATAAATATTACTGCACATCATGCTATGTCAGTGGTATGATAATGTTCTGAAATGTAACTGGACTTTGCAGTTTTTAAAATAACAGGTGCTAAATCTTATGTTTTAATAAGAAATATTTTGCATGTAACTGCTACTACTAGTTAGTAAGTACAATAAAAAGTAACAAAATTTTGAACAGAACCAAAGTAGTGCTGCCTTCTTTCTACACTGAGGCCTGACATCTTCTGTCTATCAGCCTGGAGATTGACAAGCTGTCATTGCACCCAAAATGCTTTCATTCATTTTAGAAAAAGATAACATAAGACTTGTTACTAATTAATCTTGATACATTTGAATATGAAGTCAGTAAAGTGAACACACTAGAAATACTTTAGAATGAGAAGCATGTTATCAATAGGGTGCTCAAGATTTTTTGGCTTTTAATTCATTCTGTTATTTCAGGACTAGCAAAACTAAACACGCTTAAAAGGCAAACGACCACCAGAAGGTATTTAAATTAATTGGATATTTTTTCATTCCCCCAGTTGAAATAAAGGTGGGTAGCTGTGGTAACGTGTAACTAGAAGCCATGCTTTTCAGCTTTATCTCATTTACTAATTATTTTGCTTTTAAGGTCTTTTTCCCCAACATCTCATTCCATGCTATTTAATAACATGAAAATTATGACAGTATTCTAGGATTGATATTTTGGAATACATAGACTAAAATTCTGAATCATCAGAGCATCACTTTACTACAGAATTATATGGAATTTCTACACCTACTCAGTGGTTGTCAGTTCTGATAATCTTTCAAGTCTGATGACCACTGTGGCGGGCAACTACTGTGAAAATCTTTACCAGCATTAAAGAAAATGTTCTGGGTTTACTGACAACGATTTAGCAAAAGACATCTTCCTGTTAGTGCTCCCCAGAAAATCCAAATGCTGTAATTAATACTGTAGAAAGTACACCAGGAAATCCTCCCTCTCCCCTGGCAGGAACTACCAGAATCTGCAAAAAGATGAATTCATGTAGCCCTGCATCTGAGAATGGTTCTTTAGTCTGTGATGGTTTCTAACACACATATTCTGATTCAGGGACAGAAAAAAAAACAGCATTTTTTTCTCTGTTTTTGACACTGACTGGCTATTGTTTCTTTATGTATTTTGAAATATTTATCTTAATGATTTATTTCCATAATACATGGATATCTCATATTGATAACTGGTTTGGTGAAAGGCAAAGTGCTTACCTCTCCCACACAAGAGTAACAAATGCATGCTCAAAAAAAAAAAAAAAAAAAACAAAAACCAACCAAAACCATACAACAACAACAACAAAAATCCCAAACCCAAACCAAACCATAAAGTACTTTAAATCTACATTCTGTGATTTTAATTCTTGTAACGACAAAGTCAACGTCTTTTCCTATGGCAGAAATAAATATGTTCCAGTATTAATGCAATTGAATTAGGAAGATCACCAATAGAAGAGAATATTTAAAACCAAGTTATGTATAGAAAAATATATACTGATGGATAGATGAGAGATGATTCAACTATAACCCATTCTAGATGTAAGGAAAACAGTAGATGTTTAATAACTAAATTAAATCCTGACTTTAACAAAGAATTTAGTATGGTATAACCATGCATTTCAAAGACAGAATTTTGTTCTCCTGGAGTACAGGTCTGATGCCTCTTAC